>NC_084614.1:48562002-48647002 GCF_033978795.1 Nerophis ophidion
TGTGGTTGCATGACTTGAATAACCTGAATACCTTTGCTCGACTACTTTCGCATGGTTCCTAATGAAAGGCTAATTGAACATGACAGCTCAGATAGAATTATTAGCTTTCAACACCTTTTGGCGGCATTGATGACTTTGCGGGAGTGAGAGAACACATCCTGGTTATCATAATGCCCATCGATCAATCCATTTTCTACTGCTTGTCCCTTTTGGGGTCACGGGGGGTCGCTGGAGCCTATCTCAGCTGCATTCGGGTGGAAGGCAGCGTACACCCTGGACAAGTCGCCACCTCATCGCAGGGCCAACACATATAGACAGACAACATTCACACACTAGGGCCAATTTAGTGTTTGCAAATCAACCTATCCCCAGTTGCATGTCTTTGGAGGTGGGAGGAAGCCGAATAACATTTATTTTACTAACACAACTTTTGGTTTACATTTGATAATAGATGGCTTTCCTCGTCTGCGGACGTCCTGCAAATCGGATGCTTTCTCAACAGGTGCTACAGCATCGAGCTTGTGCTATAATGCGATCTCCACTTTGCAATGTTTGCACACTACTGCGTTTTCCTTTGATTTTAGTGTCAAGTGTTCCCACACCTTACACAACTTTTGTTGTTTCTTAATTCCCTCGTTTTGCTATGGGTCTTGTCCGCTGCTTTCTGCGGTGTCTGCCATTGCGAGTTATGTCGGCAAAAAAGTTTTCTAAACTCAATCGTATTTAAAAGAGCGGTGTTGTGCAGTGCAGGTGATGTATGATATGTGACGTAAACACGCTGTGCAACACCTAAACAGTACGTGCGACACGTGAGCTTGACTACTGTTTACTAAACAACGCAAAATGCTGTATAAAAATGTACTACGGATTGAGGCAGTGAAAATTCCTAGAATATTTTTTGTAATCGAATTACCAGTATTTGAGTTACTCGAGGAATCATTTCAGCTCTACTCTGATCACAATTTAAAGCGCTACATAGTACTGTATATCAAACAAACATAACGAGGTGATGGAAAATTATCCATTAAATAAAGTCAAAACAACAACAACTAGCTGAACTCTTATACAGCTGTGCTGACAACGCGCACACACACTGTCTCTTGCCCAGTGGTGCACTCCAGCCATCCATCCATTTTCTACAGCTTATTCCCTTTTGGGGTCACGGGGGGCACTGGCGCCTATCTCAGCTACAGTGGTGCACTCAAAGTTTGAAATCACAAAACTCCCTTAAATTTACCTGCAAGGTAGCTACAATGATTAGAAATAACAAATAAAATCCACTTTACCTTGCTGGTTAATCGTCTTGGTGTTCAGCCAAAAACTGTGACCACACTACAATACTAATTATAAAATATAAAACATTAAATATTAAGAGTATGTGAAATTTGGACTCCTTTGTCCTTGTTTACATTCCTGACGACTTCTGTACTTTTTAGGAATGTCGTCTATCGTTCACAATCATTATGAAAGACATTAAGATGGAAGTTTTTTTTTGTTTTTTTCAATCATTCTAAATATTTAATAAATGCGATCAAAGTCCGCTTACAAAGGAGCCTTTGTGGTCCGCTCAATTCTGCCTATTAAGCCCTTAAAAAAACTTAGAAACACCTCTATTGGGATTTTCTATACATGATGTAAGTATGGCTGGGCGATATGGCCTTTCATTAATATCTCAATATTTTTGGGCCATCTCACGATTCATGAAATATGTCGCAATATATCTCCTTAGCCTTGAATTAACACTTGCTGCATATAATCACAGCAGTATGATGATTCTGTGTCTACATTAAAACATTCTTCTTCATACTGCATTAATATATGCTCATTTTAAACTTTCATGCAGAGAAGGAAGTCGCAAGTAAGTCTATTGACAGAAACTGTATTTATTAAGCAGTTATTAAGCAGTGGCACCAATATTCATGTTAATTCCAAAACAGAAAGTGCAAGATTGTCAGAGACATTAGTGCACTTTTGTGCATGATGTCACGGAGATGACTGTCAAAACAACACTAAATTAAAGTGCACTTTTTGTACAGAACGCCACTACAATAGTTTAAAACAAAGTGCACTTTTGTGCATGATGTCACACAAGATATTTCAATAAGTGTCAAATAAAAATGAGCTTTGAATAGGAAATCAAATAGCAGTGCTGCTACTTTTTGTAGCAACGCTTTCGCCGCATAATTGTTCAACATGTCAAGTCAGGTCAATTTTATTTATATAGCACGTTTACAACAACTTTTACATTGAACCAACGTGCTTTACAGGTTAAAAAAAGCATAGAGCATCAGAAACAGAAAACAAACAAAGAACATAAACAAAGAATGAGCTGAACATAATAGTGCAAAAAGCAATACGGTAAAAGGGGTCATTTAAAAAGTTCCAAATTTGCTAAATAAAAATCATAGTAATAAAAAGTGCGACAAATAGAAAAAATAAAACTAAAGAGAAGGGGTGGGGGGGTGGGACTAGAAAAGGTGGCCTAGTGGGGAGACTCAGCTCAGGTCGAAGGCCAGCGAGCAAAGGTAGGTCTTAAGAAGGGTTTTGAAAACCCCAGGCTCTGGGCTGACCTAATCTGAAGCGGAAGGCTGTTCTAGAGTTTAGGGGCGGCAAACGGAAAAGGCTCTGTCCCCTCTGGTCTTTAGCCTGGATCTAGGGACCGCCAACAGCAGTTGGTCAGCTGACCTTAAAGCTCCAGACGAGGTATGATGATGCAGAAGCTCGGTCAGGTATTG
Organism: Nerophis ophidion; assembly: GCF_033978795.1. NCBI lineage: Eukaryota > Metazoa > Chordata > Actinopteri > Syngnathiformes > Syngnathidae > Nerophis > Nerophis ophidion. Next base: position 48,564,738 of record NC_084614.1, read on the forward strand.
TGGGGCCAGACCATTTAGGGACCATTTAACATATTCCCGCTTGAAGCCAAACCACCGCCAGACGATGCACCCCATGCTGTTTTTCTTTGGAATTCATTCTTCCTTCATTTGTTACAAGATTGAAACCCTTTTGTCTCGTATTACCACTTGCAACGCACCGTTTGCATCACAGCTAATGTTACCCATGTAGCCACCTCTCTGCTCGGGGATGGCGTGTGACTTTGCAGGCGTGACGTATGTAAGAAGGTGCGCTTGTTTACGTCTCAGTGAGAAGGAGAGACAAGAAAGAGTGGGATGCCCGCAGCTAAAAGCAACTGTTTGAGAACAAATACTCGAATATCACGATATAGTCATTTTCTATATCGCACAGAGACAAACCCGCGATATATCGAGTATATCGATATAGCGCCCAGCACTTAGATGCACGTATATATGTTATCGAGTAGCACAGCATTTAATATTTGTGTATTTTGAATATTTTAAGCATAGACGTCGCATTAGCTTTGAAAAACTAATCACGTTTGCTTATTTTTTTTCTTCATCACTGATTACTGCAGACCTCGTTACAGCTAACAAACATAATAAAACATTATTTACTGTACAATGTCTGTTGTCGTTATAATACAGGCTGCTGGAATGTTCATATATTCCCATATAGATGAAGAATGTCTCATAATCCTCGCAAAGAAACGGGCTGAGGGGACGGGGGGACCAAGCGTCTTTTCACGTCGTTCTCGCCAGTTCTGAGTCCTAAATGGCTGTCAAAGTGTACCTGCTTGTAGTATTGTTTCATGGGCCATCTATTTTCCAGGTGAGATGCATGATTTATGATCTAGCATACACTTCCAAGGAGCAGGGAAAGGAGTAAACAGCTGAGCACTGAATTATGTAAACATTGGGACACATGGTGGTGATCACAGCACCGCTCTAGTTTGTTTGCGTTACCGCTTATAATAACATTATCACTTATACTTGGTTAGTATTCAAGTGATTAAATGTAAATGGAATATTGTTGGCACTTTTTGGATGGTTATAGGATTTTATGGGCGGAATAGAGAACCTCCCTTTGGCCCCGCTGTAAGCAGATTTGTATTTACGTTTATTTGATATTTAGAATGTATTAAAAAAATACATCTGTTATCATGTCTTTCATAATGATTGTGAACGATAGGCATTTTTCCCCAAAAAGTGCAGTTCTCTTTTAATATTGTTTAATCATTCAAAACCATCAAACACCGAAAAATGCGCCAAACATTGGGAAGTGTGGAGAGAGAGTGTTTTGCCTTTTACCAGTCATGCTTTTTAGTTGATTTAGATTGGTGTCATTTTGAATTAAGTAGATGCTTTAGACATTTTTTTTAACGTCCACTTAGTTCAGTGGACGGGTGAGATTGTGGGGCACATTTATGTAAACTTGATGTGTTGGTTTTAAATTATTTGCACCATGGGCAGGAAAGGTTGTGTGGTCAGCTACATATAAGTCAATGCTTTGCTTATGAAGTAGATATTTAATATACTTTGTCATTGATTGAAATAAGTCAGGTTGGTCAGAAGAATAGAGTAATATAGATAAACTTTAATAATATTAAAAAAATGTTTCAAGACGTAGAGCAGGTACGCCGGATTTAAGGATGCTGGCGAGCCGCACACGGCCTGCGGGCGGTATACAAACCCTAAGAATTGTTTTTATTGGAGAATTTCCTGCCAACAGTTTGCAGTTTTTTCATATTTCCTTTTAAAACTCATAAGATGTTCACACAAAAGCTAACCTTTTTTGTGCTCCGTAATTTGTTCACCTACTGTAATGAAAATGAACAAAACCAAAACCTAAATACCAAGGTAGGTACTAAATCCTGAGGATAACGCACCGTTACACCACTAAAATGTTTGTTTATTGCATTGCAGTATGGAATCTATTGTATTTGGCATTTAACCTCCTTGCTCCTCTCCAACAGCATGGTGTTCCTCAATCCAACTATTGAGCCGCTGGGATTCTGGGAGGTTCTGTGGGCCATCGGCATCACCAACTTTATTATCAAATTCTTTTTCATGGGGATCAAGTGCCTTATTTTGCTTCTGCCTGCTTCCATAGCCAACTACAGAACACAGGTGAGAACCAATGACTTTCTGGTGTTATGTCTAAGTCCAGTGTGAAACTGCTTGCATCGCCAAATGCAGTACCTATGGGGAGGTAAACGCAATACATTGTTTTTGAAACAAGCAACACTAATATATCAGGTAGCCTGGGCCAAAGTAAACTTATCTTCTCTCTGAGGTGTGTGTGTTTCCACAATAATGTGTCCCGCGAATGGCGGCCACCATTTTACTACTAGGCCGTTTGCCGCCACATTTCAAACAAAGCACTTGTCAAAGGTATTTTCTCAAAATTTTACATTTACAATACGAAACAAAGCTCATTAAACTTGTGATAAAACATTTCACTTTATGAAAATAAACACAGTTTTTTTTTCACCGAGTACTAACCGTAAAAGCAGGCAAATATACAGCAATAAGGCATCGAAGCTTTTCTTCCTTCTTCCCACATCCGTCTGGTGAGGAAGCGGAAGTGCCCCTCAACCGTGGGAACCTGACGCGCTCGCACGGCACTTACACTCTGGTTCTGCCCTCCCATTTCACGGTATTATTTTTTTTCACCCCAAAATTATTTAAATAATTACTCCCAGTCCCAACAACAATTTTTGGGAAAATTTTGAAAAAATTAGAAATTCAAAGAAAATAAACGTTCGTAAAAAAATATATAAGTTCTCGAAACTGAAATAGTGGTCTCGTTTTAAATTTACCACTCTAGCAAATTATTAATGTTCACACTGCGATTGAACGTACGTTGAATCCTTACTCTAATTAAGGCAATTTCAGAATTTATTAGTTATACTTATTAAACAACCGAGGCAACCAAAAATAAATGGAAGCTTTTTTTAATCAAATTAATCGATTTAATCAAAGAATCGTAGCTCTAAACTGTCTTTAGAGGTGACTGCCGATATAGTTTAAAGTCTTTTTAAAAAAAGACCGCAGCCATAAGTTGACAGGCACATTTGTTTACATTTTCATCTCCCCACACTCAGCATTGTTGTTAGGTGCTCAAAAGAAAAACAGAAATCTTCTGGCCTTCACAATAAAATTGGTGTGTTTTACATCCAGTCTTATTGCGCTGACAAAATAGCGGTGTCTAGAAAAATAACTTACATGTTTACTGTTATTATTTTGCACTTCAAGAAACAATACCTTAGCGCAATTAGCAGTGATGGAATTTTACAATACTTATTTTTTCAAAAATATACATTTGAAAAACTCTTGTTTACAGTTCAACTTTAAACTATTTAAAATTGTTAATGGTGAAGAGAAAAGTAAAGTATATTTGTATTTTGTAACAGGGTTGAGAGTAGGGTTGTACATCTCTTTCTCATACTAGATTTGTTCAATCTAAGTCCGTGAGCATGAACTGATGAAGATTAGTTCAATGAATTTGTCAAACTTCTTATGGTATGCTTTGCTCTTTATTGTCATTGCACAAGTACAACACAATTTCATTTTCACCATAAACTTGTTCAAGATTAGAGAAACATTGCACAGGAACAGAACTACAACGGTCATGGATCGCCACTTACGACACCCCGTAAAAGACGGGGGAAAAAGGGTAGACGCTGGGGTATGATGAGTAAAATAGACTTGATCTCTGACTGGGCTTCAATGGGGGAGGCGGCACAGACTGGGGCCGAGAAAAAAAATGTGATAGCTAAGAAGCACATATACACATCTTAACACCGAAACCATAAGACTTGCAGCAGGAGTGGAGGGGGCAGGCTTCCGACCTGAAGCTGCCAGCCTCTAGAGGTACTCCTCCGCTGTCCTTCATACCATTTGGGGTGAAGCGGTGGCAAGGTTGGGGGGTGGGGGTTAGTCTGCATATGTAGCCATGGCCTGTGGTGTGTGTTAAGTCTGTAGGCCTGGAGTCGCTCTGCATGTGGTGGCAAAGGAACATAGTTTATCGTTTCAGGTGTTGTTGACAGGGAAGGCGTTGGTTTTGTCTTCCCTGCACTGTTTTTGAGGGGACTCTTGAAGACCTTGCCAGTCACAGCCAGGGAAAACTTGCTGGATTAACCTAAAAATACATCGCTGCTATTTATTGATAGCAGAGGTTGCTAACGACACAGCCGAATCGCTCACTTGTCAAACCGGATGGCAGGTTGCATTGGTTTATCTCTCACCAACCTAGTTAAGTCATTTTCATTATTTAAGTGCAGATCGATTCAAATCGATTTAAAACTTTATGAATTTAAATTAAATGGATTTACAGGGTATCCGCAGGGTCTTAAAAAGTCTAAAAATATCTTAAATCCAATCATTTAAATTTAAATGTCTAAAATTGTCCTAAAATCTCATAAAAGGTCTTAAATACAATTTTGTAAGGTCTTAAAAATCTATTGACGTTCCTTTTATTTAAAACATGCATAAACTTTAGTCTCGCGTTGAAATGTTTTGATTTTGAGGACACTATAACGTAACTACACAGCGGAACTAACTGTGTTGCCCGGTCAGAATGTATCGAACAGCACCAGCTATTGCTGTGCATGCACAGCTGTGTGTTGACAGCTTAGTTAGCATAGCAGCGGTGAAAACTTAACATAAGCCCACAACAAAGCCGAATTACTTGCATAAGATGGATGGAAGTAAAAGTTAAACAATTTGTTTCTCCTGAACGATCATGGTTCATGGTTGAAGCTGGTGGATGGAAACGTATAAAGTGTTAAGTACACAGATGTGCAGCTATCGAGGAGGGAAGCATTTATAAACATAGATAGATAGATAGATAGATAGATAGATAGTACTTTATTGATTCCTTCAAGAGAGTTCCTTCATGGCGGTGAAAGTTAATGGAATGATCATGTTAAAGTGCACAATCCGGTTTGTGTCAATATGAGATGTTTACCTGGGAAATCATACTATTACATACAGTAAGCACACACTAATTTATCCATGCTAGTAGTGTACTCAGCATTACAACTATTTAAAATAACCTAATTCTCTTATATTATTTGTTCCAAAAATTTCGGGTCAGCTTCTAATGCCTAATCTTTTCTTTTTCCAAGTTTATTCAGCAACCAACATTAAAAGTGTTTCGTGTTTACACTCATCTTATTGTGGGATGAGGAAAGCAATGGAGATTAGCCAATGTGATCTTGTCATGCCTAAATGAAAACTTGTTGATTACCAATATGTTTTAAAAAAAAAAAGTCACAAAAAAACAGGTAAAAAATTATCCATACATGCCAGATACAAAATGAGTGGAGCACATTTGAATTATTCACATCCAAATTCTCTTTGAGGCTTATAAGCCATAATGGCCTTCTTTTTAGACAGTCACTCTGTCTGCACACACTGTTTTTCACAACTTTTTGCAGATAGAGTATAACTGTAGATTTTTAAAAATCAGTTTAGTAACTTCTGGCAATCGAAAAAAACATTGTCAAAGTTAACCATTTAGCTTTAGCAGAGATGCTAACTGTCCCTTTCGCAGACAATATATTGTTGTGCTTTATCCTTCCATTGCTGATGAAAATACTTGATATGACGCACATTGCACCTTTTGCAAGGAAACAGTTATATGGCAAATCTGAAAAGTGGCTGTTACCATGTTTGCTAATTTATGAGGTGGCGACTTGTCCTGGGTGTACACCGCCTTCCTCCCGGATGCAGCTGAGATAGGCTCCAGACCGAACCCCTTGCCACCCTGAATGGGACAAGCGGTAGAAAATTGATGGATGGATGTTTGCTAAAAAAAATTTCAATTAGTTTACACTAGAGAAGCTCTTGGTATATTTAGTGAAGGGAAGTGAATTATATTTATATAGCGCTTTCCTCTAGTGACTCACAGCGCTTTTACATAGTGAAACCCAATATCTAACTTATATTCAAACCACTGTGGGTGGCACTGGGAGCAGGTGGGTAAAGTGTCTTGCTCAAGGACACAACGGCAGTGACTAGGATGGCGGAAGCGGCGATCGAACCTGCAACCCTCAAGTTGCTGGCACGGCCGCTCTACCAAGCGAACTATACCGCCCCATTTAGTTTGTTTAACCATTTTGTTTTCCAATGTGAAAGAGCAGTAGTGAATGAATTAATTTAATTAAATTTATTCTGAAACTCTGATTTTACTTTGTCGTTGTATTTTTGTCCGTATGGATGTGAAATGGTCTTCAATTATTTTGAAGATGGTCTTAAATAAAGTCTTAAATTTGACGTGCAAAGACCCTGGATTTAGGAAAATAGCTACAATACTCAACCCTAATCTTCACTGTTGTGTGTACCTTTAACACTGAGTCTACTGCCCTCTTGTGTGAAATTGGTTATATTATATGGCAGATTATTTAAGGCAGTGGTTCTCACCATTTTTCAGTGATGTACCCCTGTGAACATTTTTTAAATCAAGTACCCTCTAATCACAGCAAAGCATTTTGGGTTGAAAAAAAGAGATAAAAAAATAAAATACAGCACTATGTCATCAGTTTCTGATTTATTAAATAGTATAACAGTGCAAAATATTGCTTATTTGTAGTGGTCTTTCTTGAACTATTTGGAAAAAAAGATATAAAAATAACTGAACACTTGTTGAAAAATAAACAAGTGATTCCATTATAAAAAAAGATTTCTACACATAGAAGTAATCATCAACTTAAAGCGCCCTCTGTGGAGATTGTAATAAAGATCCATCTGGATTCATGAACTTAATTCCAAACATTTCTTTACAAAAATAGAAATCTTTAACATTAATATTTATGGAACATGTCCACAAAAAATCGAACTGTCAACACTGCATCGTTGTATTTTTTTTTTCACAGTTTATGAACTTACATTCATATTTTGTTGAATTATTATTCAATAAATATATTTATAAAGGATTTTTTAATTGTTGCTATTTTTAGAATATTTAAAAGAATCTCACATACCCCTTGGCATACCTTTAAGTACCCCTAGGGCAGGGGTCGGCAACCTTTACCACTTAAAGAGCCATTTTGACCCATTTCACAAATGAAAGAAGACAAAGGGAGCCGCAATCATTCTCGCGAATATCCGCTGGTGGTCACCCATATAACAGTAATAAGGGCGTGCCATGAAGCCATTGCCTTTGACGCCTTCTACAACATGTACAGACAGCTTGCCAGTACAGTAACATGTTGTATGTGGCTTCCGCAGATACACGTACACGACTGCAAGGCATACTTGGTGACACAGAGTACACTGAAGGTTGTGATATAAACAATTTTAACACTCTTACTAATATGAACCACACTGTGAACCCACAGCAAACAAGAATGACAAACACATTTCTGGAGAACATCCGCACTGTAACACATTGTATACGTAACATAACAATTACCCAGAATGCTATGCATCTATGACTCTTTCAGGCTATATTATACACCCCGCTAGCACCAGGTGTTTTGATGACTAAATGGTAAATGGGTTGTACTTGTTTAGCGCTTTTCTACCCCTTTTTAAGGAGCCCAAAGCGCTTTGACAGTATTTCCACATTCACCCATTCACACACTGATGGCAGCAGCTGCCATGCAAGGCGCTAACCAGGACCCATCAGGAGCAAGGGTGAAGTGTCTTGCCCAAGGACACAACGGACGTGACTAGGATAGTAGAAGGTGGAGATTGAACCAGTAACCCTCAGATTGCTGGCACGGCCACTCTCTCAACTTCGCCATGTCCTCCCCGACCAACTACTTGTAACACAAACACTCGGCTGTGTGATACAATTATGCAGTACTTCCGTCCTGAAAACTACAATTGTTGCATCTGCGTGCGTGCATGCCAGTCAATCCATGTGCGCCTGCTGTGCGTGAATGCTTGTGTGCTGTACATGTGTACCAGACACCTGTGAACGCCAGTAACTATTAAACCTTTTATTCAACAGAATTTGTAACTGAGAAATGCAAACATTTGTTTCAATTGGTTCTTTTGAAAGACAATATGCTATATTGTTTTATTTTCTGGTTGGAAAGAAGTGTGATTTTTATCTGAAACACAAGTTTGAAGTTCCTCTGCTGAGTGTTTGAATAATATGACAAGAACCCTAACTTGTTTCAACTTTTGTGTTTCATCTAACTTTTGTTTGTCCGCAGGGACGCTGGCTACTGATGACAGAAGAGCTGGGTCAGATCTACCAGGCCTTGACTCCTGTTCCTCTTTGGTTCCGCTACCTGGTCACCTACCAAGAGAGCGATGGCCCACCCGCGCTTACCGTGGGGGTCCTGTTGGCTTTGCTCTACCTCATCATGAAGGTACAAGACTTTTGCTTTTCATCTTTCTGTTGAAAAGGTTAAAATCTTCTTCTTTTCTTTTGCAGCTGTTAGAATTGTACGGACAGTGGACGTCTCTGCTTAAAACTCTCAGGAACTTTCTAATGGACAAGGTCAGTAAAACTAATTTGATTGTTGTCAACACTTCTGAGAGTTTACTTAGAGTCTTTCTAGCGCTGGGCAAAATATCGATATACTCGATATATTGCGGGGTTGTCTCTGTGCGATATAGTGAATTATATTTATATAGCGCTTTTCTCTAGTGACTCTAAGCGCTTTTACATAGTGAAACCCAATATCTAAGTTACATTTAAACCAGTGTGGGTGGCACTGGGAGCAGGTGGGTAAAGTGTCTTGCCCAAGGACCCAACGGCAATGACTAGGATGGCGGAAGCGGGAATCGAACCTGCAACCCTCAAGTTGCTGGCACGGCCGCTTTACCAACCGAGCTATGCCGCTATGACTTTATTTTGATATTCGAGTATACGTTCTCACACAGTTGCTTTTAGCTGCTGGTATTACACTACAGGCTCTTCCCACTCTTTGTTGTCTCTCATTGTCACAGACAGCAAGCGCACCTTACATACGTCACATACTGTCACGTCATACGTCACATACGTACATGCCCTCGCGGAGCAGAGAGGTAGCAGCATGGGTAACGTTAGCTGTGGTGCGAGCGGTAATACGAGAGAAAGAAGGTGCGAATCTGGTAACAAATGAAGGAAGAATAATTCCCAAGAAAAACAGCAGGGGGTCCATCATCTGGCGGTGGTTTGGCTTCAAGTGGGAATATGTCGAACAGAAAACCATAATTTGTCAAGTGTGGGGCAAAAGCGTTGCTACAAAAAGTAGCATTATTGCTAATTTGTAGCATCATTTGAAAAGTCACCTGCTAGAGAATGAAGAGTGTTTACACGCCCACATCATCAAAATGCCATGGCAAAAATTTCCAGATCAACACTGTACGAAAAAAATTGTCAACAACAAAAGGAGATAATATCCGCTATAATCTACCACACAGCGAAGGACAAACACTATTTGATTTCCTATTATGCAGCTCATTTTTATTTCACAGTTATTGAAATATCTTGTGTGACATCATGCACAAAAGTGCACTTTATTTGTTTTAAACTAATTTAGTGGCATTCTGTACAAAAAGTAAACTTTAATTTAGTGTTGTTTTGATATGTCATCTTAGTGACATTATGCACAAAAGTGCAGTAATAGCTTGTTTTAAAATGTGTCTGACAATCTTGTACTTTCTGTTTTGAAATGACATGAATGTTTTTGCCACTGCTTGATAACTGTTTAATAAATTCTGTTTTGGTCAATTGACTTAGTTATGATTTCCCTCTCTGCATGAAAGTTTAAAATGAGCATATATTAATTAGGGGTGTATTTGTATTAAACCGTTTCGGTACAGAGGTTCCGGTACAGAGGTTCCGGTTTGGTTCGGAGGTGTACCGAACGGGTTTCCACACGAACATATGAATCTAAAGTCTTAACAAGCTGCTCCGCTCCGTTCTGCCTCTGTCTCCTACACAGCACCCAGCATTGTCCCACCCACACAACCATCTGATTGGTTACATATATAGCGGTAACAGCCAATAAGCAGTGCGTATTCAGAGCGGTAACAACCAATCAGCTGTGCGTATTCTGAGCGCATGTAGTCAGTGCTTCAACGTCGAGCAGATAGGTGTTTAGCAGGTGAGCAGTGAAATCTCCCCAAATTATAATAAACACCTCCCAGTCAACGTTCTAGATGACGTTCTAGAAACAAACTGCAGCTCAGCTTGCTCACAGTCCTGGCTTGAGGTGAAGGCTAATTAACTTTTAGCGTAACGTTAGCTCATTTTGCGGTGTGAGTGTTAGCTCATTGTGCAGTTTCTGTGTGTGTGTGTGTGTGTGTGTGTGTGTGTGTGTGTGTGTGTGTGTGTGTGTGTGTGTGTGTGTGTGTGTGTGTGTTTGTGTGTGTGTGTGTGTGTGTGTGTGTGTGTGTGTGCGCGCGCGTGCGTGCGTGCGTATCCTAGTGATATAAAAATGTAACTGCATCATTAAGCCTACATGAACTCCATGGTGTTCAGGGATGAATAATCTTTCCTATTGCTATTGTAATATTTTTTCAGCTATAGTTAAATTAATCATTATTAATGTAGCAGCCTAGTTTGAATGGCTGGGTCCTTGCTATCACATGTTGATAAAAATATAACATTTACATAATATAAATCAACTACAGGCTTCCCAAATGCTGTAATAAATTAAGCATGATGAGTTGACTTGAAACTGTTTAATGTTGCACTATTTATATATAGCAGAAAAGTTTTGTCATTTTATTTAATCGGAGCAACAAGTTGAGGCAGTTTAATGTTGATTAACGTGGGCAGAATTATTATAGTGTTCCCAATGTCTAAAGGATAAAGCCATTGTTTACAAATTTGGTAAATATATAAACAAAAAGTTAATATTTTGTTGTTTTCTTACTGTACCGAAATTGAACCGAACCGTGAGGTACGTACCGAACCGAAATTTTTGTGTACCGTTACACCCCTAATAATAATGCAGTATGAAGAAGAATGTTTTAATGTAGACACATAGAATCATCATACTGGTGTGATTATATGTGTCAAGTGTTATTTCAAGGCTAAGGCAAAATATGGAGATTTATATCGTGTATCTCAATATGGCCTAAAAATATTGAGATATTAAAAAAAGGCCATATCGCCCAGCCCTAACACTTTCCATTTTTCACGCGCAGCATGACTTTGATGTTTCATGTGTGCAATAGAGGAAAATAGTCAAAAATGTAACTGCATCAAGAACATGCAACGTACACTCACAATAAATAATTTTCAATACAATGTATTTGGATCTTAGTAAATCAAGCGTTTTGAGTTTCTAAAAAGAATACACATAATACATTGATGAAAATGATTAGTGTAATGTGTTTCTAAATAATACACATAAAACACAAAATATTGATGAATATGATTAATGTAAAGATTTTCTAAATAATACACATTGAACATACAATATTGATAAAAATTATTGTTAAGATTTTTTATATTATACAGAAAATAATACATACAAAATGCAAAATACTTTTAATAATGATCATTATAAAGTGTTTTTAAAAAGACCACATAAAACATAATATACTGGTAAAAAAATTATACAAGTAGTGTTCCTAAAAAATACACAAACACAAGATGCTTTCAAGAAATTATATACAAAGTGTAATAAATACACACAGAACAATTAAAAAATATATATTATGTTAAGTGTAAGTATTTTTGTGGTTTTGTGTTAGCATACGTGGACAGTGGCCACAAGGAGTCAGTGCGTGGAAGCAGGAGACGTGTGTTCCATCTGTCAGGCAGACTACAAAGAGCCTCAAGCACTGCTCTGCCAGGTAAAAATAAAAAATGTGTACATATTAATATATATATACATATATATATATATATATATATATATATATATATATATATATATATATATATTATGCATGTATGTACAGTTGTGGTCAAAAGTTTACATGCACTTGTAAAGAACATTATGTCATGGCTGTCTTGGGTTTTAGATCATTTCTACAACTGTTATATTTTTGTGATAGAGTGATTGGAGCACATACTTGTTTTTTACAAAAAACATTCATGAAGTTTGGTTCTTTTATGAATTTATTTTGGGTATACTGAAAATGTGACCAAATCTGCCATGTCAAAAGTATACATACAGCAACATACATGATCATTTTTGGTGATGTAGAAAAGTTACAATCGAATCAAATTAGCTTAATGGCATGGCCTCTTAGCTTAATGTGAGTGAGGTCCCAAGAGCAACTGTGCAGACAATTGTTCGTAAGTATAAAGTGCGTGGCACAGGTTTGTCACTGCCACTATCAGGAAGAAAACGCAAGCTAGCACCTGCTGGTTTGAGAAAATTGGTCAGGATGATCAAGACATACACGTTGGGATAGGTTGATTGGCAACACAAAATTGGCCCTAGTGTGTGAATGTGAGTGTGAATGTTGTCCGTCTATCTGTTGGTCCTGTGATGAGGTGGCGACTTGTTCAGGGTGTACGCTGCCTTCTGCCTGTATGCAGCTGAGATAGGCTCCAGCACCCCCCACAATCCCGAAAGGGACAAGCAGTAGAAAATGGATGGATGGATGGATCAAGGGTCAACCGGGAACCACCAAAAAGCAGGTCTGCAATGAATTTGAAGATACTGGAGCACAGGTGTCAGTGTCCACAGTCAATCGTGTTTTGCATCACTATGGACTGAGAGGCGACCATGCAATAAGAAAGCCCTTGATCCAGAAGCGACACCCTAAAGGCCTACTGAAATGAGATTTTCTTATTTAAACAGGATTAGCAGGTCCATTCTGTGTCATACGGGATCATTTCGCGATATTGCCATATTTTTGCTGAAAGGATTCAGTAGAGAACATCGACGATAAAGTTCGCAACTTTTGGTCGCTAATAGAAAAGCCCTGCCTATGTGTGCGTGACGTCACGAGTTGCAGGGCTCCACACATATTCACATTGTTTTTAATGGGAGCCACCAGCAGGAAGAGCAATTTGGACTGAGAAAGCGACAATTTCCCCATTAATTTGAGCGAGAATGAAAGATTTGTGAATTAGGATATTGATAGTGAAGGACTAGCGAAAAAAAAAAGGAAAAAAAAGCGACTGCTCCGGGCGGCGGCAGTGTGAGCGTTTCAGATGTAATTAGACACATTTACTAGGATAATTCTGGAAGATCCCTTATCTGCTTATTGTTTTATTAGTGTTTTAGTGAGATTTTAAAGATTGTAAAGACATTCCTTGAGGTCGGATGGCTGCGGTGAACACGAAGTGTCAAAGAGAGAAGCCGAGAAGCCAAGCTTACAGCTGCCTTTTAAACAGCTGCTGCAGGACGATGAATAATCCAATTATTATTTCCGGTAAGATATATATCACAATTTCCCCACCCGAAAACATGACGTAGAGAAAACAGGTTCGCTTGACCGCTCTGTGTTAAAGCTTCACAACAAACAAAGAAACACCGGCTGTGTCTTGGTGCTAAAGACAGCAGCAATCCACCGCTTTCCACCAACAGCATTGTTTTTTATAGTCTCCATTATTAAATGAACAAATTGCAAAAGATTCAGCAACACAGATGTCCAAAATACTGTGTAACTATGTGGTTAAAGCGGACGACTTTAGCCGCGAGTGGTGCAGCGCTAATATTTCCTGACAGCCTGTGACGTCACGCGTACGCGTCATCATTCCGCAACCTTTTCAACAAGAAACTTGTGGGAAATTTAAAATTGCAATTTAGTAAACTAAACCAGCCGTATTGACATGTGTTGCAATGTTAATATTTCATCATTGATATATAATCTATCAGACTGCGTGGTCGGTAGTAGTCGGTTTCAGTAGGCCTTTAGGGCTTGTCCAAAGTTTGCTGCTGATCACATGGACAAAGATAAGACCTTCTGGAAGAAAGTTCTGTGGTCAGATAAAACAAAAATGTAGCTGTTTAGCCACAATACCCAGCAATATGTTTGGAGGAGAAAAGGTGAGGCCTTTAATCCCAGGAACACAAAACCTACTGTCAAGCATGGTGGGGGTAGTATTATGCTCTGGGCCTGTTTTGCTGCCAATGGAATTGGTGCTTTACATAGAGTAAATGGGACAATGAAAAAGGAGGATTACCTCCAAATTCTTCAGGACAAACTAAAATCATCAGCTCGGAGGTTGTGTCTTGGGAGCAGTTGGGTGTTACAACAGGACAATGTTCCAACAAACACACGTCAAAAATGTTTAAAGGAATGGCTAAATCAGGCTAGAATTAAGGTTTTAGAATGTTCTTCCTAAAGTACTCACTTAAACACCATCACTTGGTGAGCAAACTGGCCCCCCTTGGATTCAGTACCCCCCTATGCAACTGGCTGCTAGACTTCCCCACAGACAGACCCCAATCTGTGAGAGTGGGCAACAACACCTCCAGTGCCATATCCCTGAGCACCGGCTCCCCCCAGGGGTGCGTCCTGAGTCCGCTGCTGTTCACGTTGATGACTCATGACTGCCGCGCCAGGTCCACGACTAACCACATTGTGAAGTATGCGGACGACACGACAGTGGTGAGCCTCATTCATGACAACAATGACATGGACTACAGGGAGGGGGTGAAACATCTGGTTAACTGGTGCAGAACCAAGAACCTGGTCCTAAATGTCTACAAGACCAAGGAGATCATTGTTGACATCAGGAAGCACCAGTCCAGCCACGCTACACACTACATCAACGGCACAGCGGTGGAGATGGTAAGCAACACCAAGTTTCTAGGGGTGCAGATAACTGACAATATAACTTGGTCCCTACACACCGGAGCTCTTGTTAAAAAAAAGCTCATTAGCGCATGCACTTTTTGGGTCGGATGAAAAGAGCATAGCTCCCTCCCCCCATTCTCATCACATTCTACAGAGGCACTATAGAGAGCCAGCTGACCAACAGCATCTCTGTCTGGACTGGAGCCTGCAAAGCCTCAGACTGGAAGTCTCTCCAGAGATTAGTGAGGACGGCGGAAAAGATCATCAGGGCTCCTCTTCCTCTTATCCAGGAGATCGCAAAAAGCCGCTGCCTGACTAGGGCTCAGAAAATCTGCAAAGACTCCTCCCACCCCCACCAAGGACTGTTTTCACTGCTGGACTCCAGAAAGAGGTTCCGCAGCCTCCGAAGCTTCTTCCCTCAGGCCGTAAGACTCTTGAACGCGTCATGAATAAATTATCCCCTCAACTCCCCCCAAAATGGATTAACTCACTGGAATAAAAAAGACAATATAACATACATCCATAAACGTGGACGCATGTGAAAAAGTGCAATATATTTATCTGTACAGTAATCTATTTATTTATATATATTTATTTTTTATATATATTTATATATTATTTATATATATTTTTTAATCATATATGCACCTTATTGCTTTTGTTATCCTGCACTACCATGCTTATGTAACGAAATTTCGTTCTTATCTGTGCTGTAAAGTTCAAATTTGAATGACAATAAAAAGGAAGTCTAAGTCTAAACGTGTGGATAAAGCTGAGTAGTCAATGTAACCAAATATTAACATTGCTGTATGTATACTTTTTCCCCAGCAGATTTGGTCACATTTTCAGTAGACCCGTAATACATTTTTAAATGAACCAAACTTCATGAATGTTTTTTGTGACCAACAAGTATGTGCTCCAATCACTCTATCACAAAAAAAAAGAGTTGTAAAAATGATTGGAAACTCAAGACAGCCATGATATTGCTCTTTACAAGTGTATGTAAACTTTTGACCACAACTGTACATGTGTATAAATATATATATATGTGTATGTATTTATATCTATATATATATATATATATATATATATATATATATATATATATATATATATATATATATATATATATACACATACATACATACATACATACATACATGTGTGTGTGTGTATATTTATGTATACACACAAAGGCACTGACTCTGATTGTTTGTTATTGTGTTTCAGCACATTTTCTGTGCAGAATGCATCGCTCTGTGGTTTCAGCGAGAGAGAAGTTGTCCTCTTTGTCGTACTGTCATCACAGATAAAGTGTACGTGTGGAGAGATGGAGCCACTTCTCCACATCTGCACATGTACTGATCTCACTTCTTCTACTTTCATGCTTTTTCCTCACCAGCTTTTCTTACAAAGGAATATTTGAGTAATTCCAGAAAAGGATTTCTACAATTAAGTTTAATCACAGCTTTCAATAGACATGCTACCACATTTTACATGTCTAACCCTACATTTTGCATCTTTCATACTCTGTGTGCAGTACAGACTTAATGCAATATATCCTTTTTATTTACAGTATATTTACTGTATACTGTTTATATATGACATGAAGCTTTTACCATATATTTTTCTACCTACACTCCGAAACCCTGCAATTCTTTTGAAACCACTTGTAGAATATTTGAAAAGTACATGTAAAAACCAAAGAATGAAAGAAATCTATTTTATTAAGTCATGAAATATTCCTACTCTTTTTGTCCCTGTTAGAAAACAAATAATTAAAAAAAAGAAATATTCCTATTGGTTGTCATTCGTTTGTATTTGTACTTTTTCTCTAGATGATAAAGTTACATGACAAATAATAAGGTACTATGTTACTTTGTAGTGCACTTGGGTTAGGGTTACTGCTGGTCATCAGGGTCAGCTGGAGTCTATGCTAGCTTTGGGCAAGAGGCGGGGTTCCATCGTCCTGGATGGGCAGCAGCCAATCACAGCACACATAAACAAACATTCATTTAATACTGGTCTAACGGATGCCTTAAAGGTAAACTGCACATTTTGGGGGGGATTCTGCCTATTGTTCACAACCATTATGTGAGACAAGAACACGTCTTTGTTTGGTTTTGTTTTTTGGACCTTAAAGGTGATTAAAAACGTTTTCAAAATGCATCTAATGGGAGTCAACATCTTAGCCTTCAATGCCCTCTAAAAAAAGTCAAAACCCTCCATAAACGATTTATATACACACAAGTATATATATATATACAGTGCCGGCCCAAGCCACCTAAGCAAAATTTGATTTTGGGGCCCTCTATTTCTGCCAATAATATTGATTGTTGATCATTCACACACCTACTATAAACTCATTGCGGCTCTGGCAGTGTTGTTTACATTATCCTATTGTCAGCCTGGCATGTCTTTACAAATGACATGTCATTTATAAAGATATGGGGGTGGCCCAGTTAAGAACATAAATAATACCAATGAAGGATGTCCAGAGTGCCACATATGGTCCCTAATCTTAAAATGTAGAAAACATTCAGCTACAAGAGTGGCCTGGGGTTGAACATTCCAAGTGATAAAGCTTTGTATTTACAGTAAAAGTGTCATCTTGTCTCATCAGTCTTGTACATATTAGTCTTTAATTACTAGTTTATATTTTTAGTTAATTGTTCATATTTAATGTTTACTTTATACAAAGAGAGCGCAGTCTAGTGAAGTTAAATTCCATGTGTGTTAAACATAACTGGACAATAAAGCTGATTCTGATTCACTTTATTATTTTTGGTAACAAAAACCTGAAACAGCAATGTGCAAAAATAATTCGTAGTGCAAGAAAAACAGTAAAGTGCAACAATAAAATCACTTAAATATATATAAAAAAGAACAAATTCAATTGTACGAAAACCAACATAATTTACAAAAAACAACATAATTAAAATAAATATCAAGCAAATACTTAAATAATATTAATGAACATAGTTACCAGAAACAAGGTAACATAACGGTTTATAAACAAATATAAAGTTACTACATATTAAAACTATATAAATGTACATAACGATGTGCAAACGTTTGGGGGGGGGGGGGAAATCAAAATAAACGATCTAAATTCACACAGTTGACCATCACATCACAGTTTTGTTCCTCTGTTTTTCACCACCCACACCACTCCACCCACTCTTTAAAACCTGTGCTTCCTGGCAGGGGCGTCACTAGACCTAATACTGTACTGGGGCACAAATAATTCATGTGAGCGTGCAAAGCGCGCAAGCAAAAACATTTTTAGCACCTAATTATCATAAAAAAATACATGAATAGTGCTATAAACTATGAAATCATATCAGATTATATTGTATGGATGTTTGATTAACCACCTGAAATTAACTAATGCATTTGTCCTATTTGTGCACTTTTTTACTCCAGACTTCTAAACTGCTACTGGTAAAAGCAAAAAGGAAGGGCAATGAATCTTTTTGAAATATTTATTGCAGTAGTCATCTGCAAATTTAACATCTACAAAAGTAAAACCAAAAATAAAGCACCCCTACATCTCTGAGTTCTTTTATATTATTTAATTTCCATTTATGGCAATGTGGCTAATCCTATTTCAGATACACAAAACTATAAAAATATACACAAAACAATAAAGCCACAGTAGTAAAATAAATGAACAACTGTTGTGTGTCTGTTCAGGGAATCATTTTCTGAGAAGTAAACTGTAACGTCTTGTTTTCATTTTTGCAAAGTGGTCAATCACTTCACTCTGACTTAACTTGGAAAGTTCTTCCCTCTCAACTGACATGATGGCAAGATGGTGAAGCCTATTCTGCCCCATTGTACTTCTCAGCCAAGTGTGGAGCCGTCTCAGCACACTGAACGTCCGTTCTCAACTGCAGCTGGACACTTGGATGGTCAGAGAGATCTGAATGACCTGTGTCAAGGTTGGGAACATGACTTGATCCAGCAAGCTGAAAACACTTTGTACGTCTGTGATTGGAAGGCTTTCCTGCTTTCTGGCCAGATAGTTTTTGGCCACTAACACCTCTTCAGGTTTTAGATCAACATTGTAATGATCTGCCAGACCCCTGAGGTTCTCCTCACAGAAGAAGTTGTCAGATCCTTGATTACAGGCCTGTACACCTTTTAGAAATTGGCTGTTGAGAGATGAAAAAAGATGATCCATCTCAGCAACTATCCTGTCAAGGCAAGGTAGATACAAGTTTGTTTTCAGTTTCTTTGCATCACCTAGGTCACTCACTGCCCCACAACTAGAGTCCACCACGTAGTCCTCCATCCGTTTCTGCTTCTGCCTTTGTCTGGTAACAGTACATGACTCTGGGATCTGGTTGGCTGCACAGTAGGCCAGGAGGACTCAGGACAGACATGAAAATATATATTTTTTAAATCTAAATGGGGCAACAAACCCGTTATTTTCAGCCATCTTTCAGGTAACAAATAGAGAAATGTTACTAGTTTTTCTGGAAACAAAACCAGATGCTTTAGCTGTAGACAAACCGATTAACAAGACAAGTCTACTGTGCTATTTTTCTGTGAAATAAACTTGAATGATTTAAAAATTTTTGTCACGACTTGATGATATGGAAAAATGTTTTTCTTCCTGACGATAAACCATTTGAGAAGCACTCAACTCACACATGCTTACTCAAAATCATCATTGATGCAGAGGTCCTGAGCAGAACCAGCAGACAATAACCAACATTATGTTTCATGTTTATTGGAAATTCCCCCGACAGCTCGTACAGCAAATGAATATGTTTGTCTTGATACAAGGAATAACGTTAGCTAACTTAGCATGAACTTAAGACAATTATGTTGCCTAGCTAGCTAGGAATTCACTTACATCTTTCATTTCTCGCTGCTTCTTCCCTGCTGCGGGCGAATAACTTTCTGATATGCATCTAGGAGTTACAGTTTGAGTCAAATCAAAATCAAAATAATATAATTAACAAACTGTTGTTGGCTAACGTTACTTACCTCACGCAGTGATTCTCATCCTCTCTCTCTCTCTCTCTCTCTCTCAACCGAAGTCTCCACACGTGAATAAATTACCATATTAATTAGCCATGTGCTCATTGTTACGTGGAGTGAATACAGTAGCAATCAATTACCATACTAAGTAGTATGTGCGCTGTAGTCTATGTTATGTAGACTTAAAACTCTGAAGCGTTTTTTTTTTTTTATTGGTGAAATTTTTACTGGGGCACTGCAGATCAATACTATCAATCAATCAATGTTTACTTATATAGCCCTAAATCACTAGTGTCTCAAAGGGCTGCACAAACCACTACGACATCCTCGGTAGGCCCACATAAGGGCAAGGAAAACTCACACCCAGTGGGACGTCGGTAACAATGATGACTATGAGAACCTTGGAGAGGAGGAAAGCAATGGATGTCGAACGGGTCTAACATGATACTGTGAAAGTTCAATCCATAATGGATCCAACACAGTCGCAAGAGTCCAGTCCAAAGCGGTTCCAACACAGCAGCGAGAGTCCCGTTCACAGCGGAGCCAGCAGGAAAACATCCCAAGCGGAGGCGGATCAGCAGCGCAGAGATGTCCCCAGCCGATACACAGGCGAGCAGTACATGGCCACCGGATCGGACCGGATTCCCTCTACAAGGGAGAGTGGAACATAGGAGAAAAAGAAAAGAAACGGCAGATCAACTGGTCTAAAAAGGGAGTCTATTTAAAGGCTAGAGTATACAAATGAGTTTTAAGGTGAGACTTAAATGCTTCTACTGAGGTGGCATCTCGAACTTTTACCGGGAGGGCATTCCAGAGTACTGGAGCCCGAAATGAAAAAGCTGTATAGCCCGCAGACTTTTTTGGGGCTTTGGGAATCACTAATAAGCCAGAGTCCTTTGAACGCAGATTTCTTGCACGTGCCCCAGTGAAATCTGTCTGGCGACGCTGCTTCCTGGCTTTTCTGGAGGCAAAGTCATTTATGACATCACTGTAAGAAATCTGATGGCCGACTTTGTTATTAATACTAATCACTGCCAGTCCACTCAGTCTTTCTTGAGCCATGTAATATCTCAAGTATTTTTTTATTAATTTGAGCTTGGAAAAGTTCCGCTCTGCAGATGCAACAGTCACAGGAAGAGTGCAGGCTATCCGCAGAGCTACCAAAAGATTTGGGTACAACTCACAGATCACTAGGCCCAGATCCGCAGCAGCAGCACTCTGTTGACTTAAAATTGTGTTTTTGTACAACAATATATCTTTGATCATTTAGAAATCATCAGTCAGACTCGTACATGCAAAAAATAAAAAATAAGAATTTTTTGTTAATTGCTTTTGGGGGCCCCCTGGTGGCCGCGGGGCCCTAAGCAAGCGCTTAGTTGGCTTATGCCTTGGGCCGGCTCTGTGTGTGTGTATATATATATATATATATATATATATATATATATATATATATATATAATGTAGTGACAGACACATTCTTAACAATATGTAACATGTACAATACTTACTATATCTTGGTCATTTCATGCATTGCTGGAACTTCTTTCCTCAGCGCTTTTTATTTCCGTTTCCATACTGCTACGTCTTCTGGGGTGGCATAGCTGCGCTGGTTGCGTTCCTTACAATACAGAAGACAAGCAGAAGTAGCGTGGAGGTTAGTGAGGTCTTTTTAATTAATAAAACGCAGGACAAAAATACAAAACTGAGGATACTAGCAAGCGTGGAGCTAAAAAAAACCCACAAAAGGTCTCCAAGGGTGAAAAACGAGAAATGCTAGGGTGTACAAAATAACTACAGCGAGGAGAAAAAACAGGAAAACGTAAATGTTACCTTTAGCAAACATTGACCCAGCAACTACTGCTGAGTGACAGGAAACTATAAAAGGGAGTGATTAACCAAAACACCTGGGGGAACACAAATTGCAAAACTAAGACAGGTGAGGAGAATCAGTGCCCATGGAAACCAACAGAAAACAGGGAAAGAGGGTGCACCCAGGAAACAGACTAAAACAGAAAAACTACTAAACATAAATCAGGCCATGACCCGGGTAACGGATCATGACACATACAAATGTTGTCCTTTCGGAAAAAAACGCAAGTGTGTTCTAATCATGGCAGACTTGGTAACAGACAACAAAGATGACTAGTTTTTGACAAATGAGCATTCACATTCTCTTTTAAGCTGAATATACGGAGGATGAACTGCTGCACGAAGAGAGGTGGAAACGTTGGAGCAGACTGAAGAAGGAGTTTGTTGTGACTTTGATGCTGTAAATGTGGAACATGGAGCCAAGCTATGCAAACGTATATGGTGTATTTCAGGTTTAAGCACCAAGCTATCAAGCTATACCAGAAGCAAGGAATCAAGCAGAGACAGAGATCAATTTTGCTCATGAGGAGAACGCATGGAGCTGCACACTCAGTTACAGTCTCCCCCCACGATCTAAGGAACAGCCCCTGAGCCCCCCATTTTATTCAGGAATTCCCTAGTTACATCGTTGAGACTGTTTCTAAAGGGAGGGGTCACATATGATGCAAGCAGCTCCAGTAGACACAATACGTGATTATTCAGAATGGAAATGTGCTGAGCCTCGTGATTTCGCCCGTTATCTTCGTTGAGTAACTTAAGATCCCTCCTTGGCTGTTAGCAAGCTGAAAAACAGAAACCTTTGCGGCGAGACAACTCCTAACTTGCAATGGAAAATAACAAGTTTTGTGCCTTTAAATCATAAGAGTTGTTTGAATTTTTCTAACTGTGTGCTTGCCCAAAGTCCACTTGAAAACACTTACCTGGCCAGCTCGAGCAAACCGACAACAAGGAGTGAGTCACTATAACATTGATAATGATACATGCAGCACATCATGCCTGTTATTACAACTACATAGACTATCGAACTAGCTGTGTCCAAAGAAAACATGAAATGTGGACTAATACTTTATAAATAATGTAATATGATCATTCAGGTTTTTCATCTAGTACAGATTGGTGTCTTATCGCATTGTGTTGTGCATTGCAAACTCAAAAGACATTCAACTGTTGACGCAAAAACTAGCTTATCTCATTCCATAGCAAGCCGTATATTAATGTACACCACATTTATACACACAGTTTATATACAAATGTGTGTGTATATATACTTACATACATTAACACACACAAACTTATTTTGACCAAAAAATAACAGAACTATTTACGGTTATATACATATAAGGGGTCTGGAATTTTGAACCAATTCAAAACACATTTAGCATGCTTGACAGACAAACTGTTTGTCTTATTTTTCCCCCTCTTTTTGCGATGAGGTTTCTGGACACAGTTTATGTGATAGCACCTCAAAAAGGTGTCACAGCCCAATCCTGAATTCCACAAAAGCCAGCAAGAATAGATAAATCAATTATATTCATCTAGCCCTTTTTCTCTAGTGACTCAAAGCGAGTTACATTAAGAAACGTATTCCCTCTGGTGGTGGTAAGCTACATTTATACTACTGAGATCAAGGTGGGGGAATTGTCTTGCCCAAGGTCGCACTGGCAGTAACTAGGCTCCTGCTCACTCCTGTTTGGATTATTTGAATGATTTACACACACAAAAAAACTATAATTTTAGTGAGGTTTTTTAATGATTAATTATTTTGTTAAGTTACCTATATTATGTAAGTGCCCTTTCACAAAATAAGATATGCAGAATGCTTTGTTGATTATCCCCTAAATCAGGAGTGTCAAACTCATTTTAGATCGGGGGCCCAAATGGAGAAAATTCTACTCCCAAGTGAGCCTGACTGGTAAAATAACAGCACGATAACTTAAATATAAAGACAACTTCAGATTGTTTTCTTTGTTTAAAAATAGAACAAACCACTCTGAAATTGTACAAAACCTTAATGTTGTTGTTGTTTTTACCTGTTGCGGTCAATAGTACGGGGGACGGCGTGGTGCAGTTGGGAGAGTGGCTGTGCCAGCAACCTGAGGGTTCCTGGATCAATCCCCACTTTCTACTTCGTCCCGTCCGTTGTGTCCTTGAGCAAAACACTTCACGTTTGCTCCTGATGGGTCGTGGTTAGGGCCTTGCATGGCAGCTCCCGCCATCAGTGTGTGAATGGGTGAATGTGGAAATAGTGTCAAAGCGCATTGATTACCTTGAAGGTAGAAAAACGCTATACAAGTATAACCCATTTAGTATATATACTTTATTCGTCATAATTTTTATTTTCTGAATAAACTATATGAATTTTCATCAGTCAACTCATTGGTGTTAATTTTCAATCTTATCAAGATACAAAAATTATATCAGAGAGCGGGCGCTCTCGTCCATCTCCGCAGACGAGGATTACGCACGCCCTTGCCTGGCATCTTTCTCTCCAACGTTCGCTCACTTGCCAACAAGATGGACAAGCTAGCGTTGCTGATGAGAAGAAACAAGGACTTTTGTTATAATCAATCAATCAATCAATCAATGTTTATTTATATAGCCCCAAATCACAAATGTCTCAAAGGACTGCACAAATCATTACGACTACAACATCCTCGGAAGAACCCACAACGACAACGACAAGCCCTGGTTCACACCCAAGCTCCAACAGCTGTGCAAGAAGAAGGAGGCTGTGCGGAGAAGTGGGGACCGGAGTACCTACAGAGAAGCCAAGTACCACTTAACGGGGAAGTGGAGAAAGCTAAATCTGTGTACTCTAACCGTCTACAGCAGGGGTTTCAAACTCAAATACAGAG
Source organism: Nerophis ophidion (assembly GCF_033978795.1). Lineage (NCBI taxonomy): Eukaryota > Metazoa > Chordata > Actinopteri > Syngnathiformes > Syngnathidae > Nerophis > Nerophis ophidion. The sequence continues at coordinate 48,589,097 of NC_084614.1, forward strand.
TGGGCCAAAATTTAAAACTGAACAAAGTCGCGGGCCAAGGTTGAACAAATTAACCTTTTAATAGGGACCCAAACAAGTTTTGCATTGAATATTGAACAAGCAAGGCTTATATATCTTTATAGTGACATGCAAAATCGAGTTTCAAATAATAATATTAATAATAAAAAAATATCAATGGCATATCAAATACAATTTTAATAAAAATTGAATGCCTCTTTTGTATTTGCAGCCTTCTGAGGTAAATATCAAAATAAACCTTTTCCACAGACTAACAATGAATTTGAAAAGAAAATAACAATAATGAATGAATCAAACAGTCAAGCCTTGAAGTAGCAAGATAAAGTGCATGAATAAAATGTTAATTATTGCTCAGTTTGCTTCACTGATTTGCTTTAACACTGACAATGGAACAAGCAACGCTTATATAACTTAATAGTACAAGATCAACTTTCAAAAAACAAATTAAAAAACATCAATGGTATATTAAATAAAATGTAAATAAAAAAAGTAATGCCTCTTTTCTATTTGCAGCCTTCTGGGGTAAATATCAACATTAACTTTTTCCACAGGCTAATACATTTGGGGGGGAGGTGGGTATTGTAGCATCCCGGAAGAGTTAGTGCTGCAAGGGATTCTGGGTATTTGTTCTGTTGTGTTTATGTTGTGTTACGGTGCAGATGTTTTCCTGACATGTGTTTGTCATTCTTGTTTGGTGCGGGTTCACAGTGTGGCGCATATTTGTAACAGTGTTAAAGTTGTTTATAGGGCCACCCTCAGTGTGACCTGTATGGCTGTTGACCAAGTATGCCTTGCATTCACTTATGTGAGTGTAGTAGCCAAATATATTACGTGACTGGGCAGGCACCCAGTTTGTAAAGAGGAAAAGCAGATGTGATGACAGGTTGTAGAGGATGTTAAAAGCAGTACCTTTGAGGCACGTTTCCAATATTGTTGTCCGGGTGCAAATCGGGAGAAATTCAGGAGAATGATTGCCCCAGGAGATTTTCAGGAGGGGCACTGAAATTAGGTAGTCTCCCGGGAAAATCTTGAGGGTAGGCAAATATGAGTATTAGCGGCACTGCCGCTGTACAATACCGGCGGGCCAGCTCTAATGTTGATTTGACATTGCTTCAAGTGCCAAATTAAATTACACGGCGGGCCAAATTTGGCCCGCAGGCCAGAGTTTGACACCCATGGTCTACAGGAACAGTTCCGCTCCAGTGATTCTGCGGCCATTTGGAGAGGGCTAAGGACCCTTACGAGCTATAAGCCCAAAGCCCCCCAGACCCTGAATGACCGGACTCTCGCTCAGGGCCTCAACATACATTACTGTCATCATGAACGGCCTTCAGCTCATCAAAGCTCTGCTCCCCCCATCATCACCCTCCACACCAACGCCAGCACTCCATTAAAGGATTTAAAGGACTACAAGGACATCACAGGACTCCAAGAACATCACAGGACTTTAAAGGCCCTCTCCATCCGAGAGGAGGATGTACGCCGGCAGTTCTTGAAGCTGAACACACAGAAGGCCCCCGGGCCGGATGGTGTCTCCGCCTCCACCCTCAGACACTGCGCGGATCAGCTGGCTCCTGTCTTCACTGACATTTTTAACACCTCTCTGGAGTTATGCCGCGTGCCGTCCTGCTTTAAGACCTCCACCATTTTCCCTGTCCCCAAGAAAGCACGGATCACAGGACTCAATGACAACAGGCCGGTTGCGCTGACGTCTGTGGTCATGAAGTCCTTTGAGCGCTTGGTCCTGCCCCACCTCAAGGACATCACCGCCCTGCTCCTGGACCCACTGCAGTTTGCCTACAGAGCCAACAGGTCTGTGGATGATGCAGTGAAACTGGCCCTCCACTTCATCCTGGAGCATCTGGACTCCCCAGGAACCTACGCCAGGATCCTGTTTGTGGACATCAGCTCTGCCTTCAACACCATCCTCCCTGGACTGCTACGGAACAAGCTCTAACAGCTCGGCTTGCCCGACTCCCTCTGCAGTTGGATCTATGACTTCCTGACAGACCGAAGACAGCACGTGCGGCTGGGGAAGATTGTCTCAGACAGTCGAACCTCTAACACTGGTACTCCTCAGGGCTGTGTACTTTCCCCCTGGCTCTTCTCCCTTTATACAAACTGCTGCACCTCCAGTCACCAGTCGGTAAAGCTGCTGAAGTTTGCGGATGACACTACCCTCATCGGGCTCATCTCAGATGGCGATGAGTCCGCCTACAGGAGAGACGTGGACCGGCTGGCATCCTGGTGCAGCCTCAACAACCTGGAGCTGAAAGCCCAGAAAACCGTGGAGATGTCCATGGACTTCAGGAAAGTCACAGCCCCACCATCCCCCCTGACCCTGAATGACTCTCCCACCCCCGTCTCCTTTGTGGACTCCTTCCGTTTCTTGGGCACCACCATCACCCAAAACCTCAAGTGGGAGCCGACCATCAGCTCCCTCATCAAGAAGGCCCAGCAAAGGATGTACTTCCTGCAGCAGCTGAGGAAACTTAAGGTGCCGACCAAGATGCTGGTACAGTTTTATTCAGCCATCATCGAGTCCATCCTCGACTTCTCCATCACCGTGTGGTTCCCGGGCGCCACAATCCAGGACAAGCATCGACTGCAGCACATGGTATGTGCTGCTGAGAAGGTGATTGGCTGCAAGCTGCCATCCCTCCAGGACCTGTTCTCCTCCAGGACCAGGAGGCGTGTGGGTCGGATCACAGCTGACTCTTCTCACCCTGGACACAAACTATTCTCCCCTCTCCCCTCAGGCAGGAGACTACGGTCCATCCAGACCCACACCTCCCGCCACCTGAACAGTTTTTTTCCCCTCGGCCATCAGACACATGAACAAGAACAAGATCTGATAGCTCACTTACTGCTCATCTTATTACCTATTCTGTCTTATATGTCTTCTTTGTTGCACGATTGCACCAAGAAAAATCCCTATTTTCTGTGGCTCACTAGTGCAATAGCAACGCCAGAAATGTGTCCTGTGAAAAACAGTCCGACAGGAACTCTCTTATAACTAAAGTTCCTTGGGTGAATAATGTAAACTAACTACAGTTTTTAGCGCATTGATAGCGAATTTACTGACAGATATAAGTAAGAACTTTACGCTACTTTATATTAGGAATGACAACAGCTGAAGATGAGAGGCAATAAGAAGGTACAGAAAAAAAAGAAGATTATGGACTACAGTGTCTGCATGGACTACAATGGCAGACCTGCGCACATTTTCAGGACTTATGCAGGTCCCAAATACGGATGAGCTGGTACCAGAAGGTAGGAATAGTTGCTTTTGCATAATTTTGCAAAACAAAAGGCCAGATATTATGTCTGATAATAGGTGCCATTTTGTGGTCCTTATACTCGCACCATAATAATACTCGTATGTTTAATGTACCGACAATCCATTAAGCGGTGGGGCTTTATAGCTTACCAAAGTCGTGGTAAAAATATTTTGACACATCTTACAGCACCGGGTGTAATGTTCTATATTCTCAATGGAACATTTTAAGTTTTGGTGTTGTTTACTGGCGTCATCTTGCAGTCTACACGTATCTCTTATGTTTGACTGCCATCTCCTGGTTACATTTATAAAACCAAATAATATTGCTTTGAGGTCGGTAAGCACAACCAGAATTATGCCGTAAATTAGGCTCACCGGGTTATAAGGCACACTGTCGATTTTTTAGAAAATGAAAGGATTTTGAGTGCGCCTTATAGTTCGAAAAATATGGTAGTTGTTTGTTGTTGTACTATATGAATATTTCCAACCTGAAGATGCTACATAATATGTCAGAAGGTTGTATTTAACGAACATGAAATAATGACACCATTTTCAGCCCAGTTAAAACACATTTTAGCCAACCTTGCAAAGTCACTTCTTTTAAGCCTTTAGCTTTAATCAGTCAAGTCTTCAAGGTTCAAAATTCAAACGTTAAAAAGTTTGACTTAATTCCTCTCTTTACATGTTAGGGTCCCAGAGCATTATATATAACAGTAACACATTTCTTTATCATTAAATATGTTATTTATATATTCATTTGGGGTCGCGGGGAGCGCTGGTGCCTATCTCAGCTACAATTGGGCGGAAGGCGGGGTACACCCGCGACCTCAAAGGGAATAAGCGGTAGAAAAATGGATGGATGTTTTAATTGGTCATACATACAATGTGGAAGGGTCTTGCTCAGATGCTGGTTTAGTGGGGGATACTGTGCTGGTGGGCTAAGGCAATGTGGGCTGGATGGATGCAGAGGTCAGCGTGTCAAGTTCAAAATATTACTTGGAATCAAGTGGTCTTTGGGTAGATTTTAGCTCTAAAATTTGTATTTCAACAAGTAAACAGTACAGGAGGTACTTGAATTTTCCTTTACAAAACCTAAAACCAGTGAAGTTGGCACGTTGTGTAAATCCTAAATAAAAACAGAATACAATGATTTTCAAATCCTTTTCAACCTATATTCAATTGAATAGACTGCAAAGACAAGATACTTAATGTTCGAACTGAGAAACATTTTTTGGGGTTTTTTTCGGGTTGCAAATGATCAGCAACACATTGTAAAAAAGTTGGCACAAGGGCATTTTTACCACTGTGTTACATGGCCTTTCCTTTTAACAACACTCAGTAAACGTTTAGGAAATGAGGAGATTTTTAATAATTATGTAATTTTTTAAGCTTTACAGCTGGGATTCTTTTCCTTTCTTGCTTGATGTACAGCTTAAGTTGTTCAACAGTCCGGGGTCTCTGTTTTGGTATTTGTAGGCTTCATTATGCGCCACATATTTTCAATGGGAAACTGGTCTGGACTACAGGCAGGTCAGTTTAGTACCCGCACTCTTTTACTATGAAGCCACGCTGTTGTAACACGTGCAGAATGTGGCTTGGCATTGTCTTGCTGAAATAAGCAGGGGCATCCATGATAATGTTGCTTGGATGGCACTATGTGTTGCTCCAAAACCTGTATGTACATTTCAGCAACAATGGTGCCTTCACAGATGTGTAAGTTACCCATGCCTTGGGCATTAATGCACCCCCATACCATCACAGATGCTGGCTTTTGGACTTTGCCCCTATAACAATCCGGATGGTTCTTTTCCTCTTTGTTCCTTAGGACTCGATGTCCACAGTTTCCAAAAACAATTTGAAATGTGTACTTGTCGGACCACAGAACACTTTTACACTTTGCATCAGTCCATCTTAGATGAGATCAGGCCCAGCAAAGCCGGTGTTTCTGGGTATTGTTGATAAATGGCTTTCGCTTTGCATGGAAGAGTTTTAACTTGCACTTACAGATGTAGCGACCAACTGTAGTTACTGACAGTTGATTTCTGCAGTGTTCCTGAGCCCATGTGGTGATAACCTTTAAACACTGATGTCGTTTTTTGAAGCAGTATCGCAGAGAAAATCACAGGAATACAATGTTGGTTTTCGGCATTTGCGTGATTTCTCCATATTCTCTTAAACTTTTGATGACATTACAAACCGTATATGGTGAAATCTTTAAAATTCCTTGCGATAGCTTGTTGAGAAATTTTATTTTTAAACTGTTCGACAATTTGCTCACACATTTGTTCACAAAGTGGTGACCCTCGCCCCTTCCTTGTTTGTGAATGACTGAGCATTTCATAGAAGCTGCTTTTACACCCAATCATGGCACCCACCTTTTCTGAATCAGCCTGTTCACCTTTGGAATTTTCCAATTAAGTTTTTGATGAGCATTCCTCAACTTTCTCAGTTGTTTTTGCCACTTGTGCCAGCTTTTTTGAAACATGTTGCAGGCATCAAATTCCAAATGAGCTAATATTTTCAAAAAAATTAAGTTTTCCAGTTCGAACGTTAAGTATCTTGTCTTTGCAGTCTATTAAATTGAATATAGGTTGAAAAGGATTTGAAAATCATTGTGCTCTGTTTTTTTTTACGATTTACACAAAGTGCCAACTTCACTGGTTTTGGGGTTTGTATGTAATGCTAATGAGGGTATTTTAGTAAAAAATGCAGGGATGAGATGTGAAAATTTCAAACATGTTACTTAATTAAATTTTTGTCAGGCAATAATACATTTAATGAAAATATTAATTCAAAAAATACAAACATTTTACAAATATCTATGATGTGCACAAAGAAATAACAGTTACAATTGCATGTATCTTCCAAACAAGACAAAAAGGCTTTAGTACATCAACTGTCATTTTTCGCACAAGGCCTAAATAATGTCAAACACGTAGCATTACAATAACCACAGAGATAAAGTGTTTGTCTCACACCTAGTAATCCGCTGTGGACAAGAGAAGCCCTTAAGGCAGTAATCAACTTTTGGCGCCACACCGGCACTCCTGGGTTTAACTCCAACAAACCTAACCCCCAACGTTCAGTTTATTCATCTGGAAAGTCGTTAAACCCACACCAACAGACAACTATATTCATAACAGGATAAACAAATGATTCATTCTTATACCACAAACGTGAAAACAAATTGATGATTATTGGATACATTATGATTATGGTGCTTATAATATTGTCTTATCCACACTATGAAAAGGCCGCATGTTGCCATGGTAACCAGCTCATTACGACGATGGCGTGGAACACCGCAGAGGCCGCAAAAGTGTATATATATTTTTTTTTTTTTTTTTTGATGTTTTACTTTTGTGATTTTGTGTAGTGGCTGGTTGCATCCGTTCTGCTTTTTTAATGTCTTTAATGTCCTTTGTTTTCTTTGATGTTTCCCTCTTACACACATGTTTATGTGTGCTATGGCTATGAGATTTTTCCCCTTGGCCTCAGTTTGGACCCCTCTCCAGGGGCCCGAGCTTATACTATTATATATATATATATATATATATATATAGCTTCTAACATCTAATGTTGACATGTTTTTTAAGCTCCATGAATACTGCTGTCATATTTTTATCTTATGAACTTCACATACTTATGTATATATTTACAACGCTTTATACAACCTTGCTGTGTTTTGAGCTTATCTCTGTGGCAGCAGAATAATGCAGATGTATCGTGCACGCAAGTTAAGATTTATGGAGTTCCATCCATCCATTTTCCTACCGCTTATTCCCTTTGGGGTCGCGGGGGGCGCTGGTGCCTATCTCAGCTACAATCGGGCAGAAGGCGGCGTACACCCTGGACAAGTCGCCACCTCATCGGAGGGCCAACACAGATGGACAGACAACATTTAAAACTCACATTCACACACTAGGGCCAATTTAGTGTTGCCAATCAACCTATCCCCAGGTGCATGTCTTTGGAAGTGGGAGGAAGCCGGAGTACCCGGAGGGAACCCACGCATTCACGGGGAGGACATGCAAATTCCACACAGAAAGATCCCGAGCCGGGGATTGAACCCTGACTACTCATAACCTTCGTATTGTGAGGCAGACGCACTAACCACTCTTCCACCGCGAACCCCCTATTTATGGATTTTTTTAATTTTTTTTTTATTAAAATAAACATGCAATAGTGCACCACTGAGATCCAATGGGATTTTAAAAGGCGCTGAAATGAGCAGAAAAAAAAAAATTAATGTTCGTGATTCAAATACTAACGATGATTAGCATGGGCCAGTAAAATGTACTCGTAGAACGCAACTCCTAACATAAACACAACATTTCCTGTGTAACGTGTATTAAAATAAACGATAGTTGAAATGTTTCCAACGCATGCCTGCTGTTGTCCAGGCTAGTAAGGCTTTGATTGATTGATTGATACTTTTATTAGTAGATTGCACAGTACAGTACATATTCCGTACAATTGACCACTAAATGGTAACATCAGAATAAGTTTTTCAACTTGTTTAAGTCGGGGTCCACGTTAATCAATTCATAGTACAAATATATACTATCAGCATAATACAGTCATCACACAGGTTAATCATCATAGTATATACATTGAATTATTTACATCATTTACAATCCGGGGGGTGGGATGAGGACCTTTGGTTGATATCAGTACATCAGTCATCAACAATTGCATCAACAGAGAAATGGATATTGAAACAGTGTAGGTCTTACAGTAGGATATGTACAGCGAGCAGAGAACATAGTGAGTTCAGATAGCATAAGAGCATGTAAATACATTAGAAGTACATTTGATTATTTACATAAGGCGAGTGAGAGAGTGGACTTGAAGTCAAGTTGAAAAATTAATTTATTAAACCATTTCGACACCTCTCTACAAATTGATATGTACTACCAAATGACATGTATTCAACACAAAACAGCTTAACACAATAATATGTTAGAAGACATTACTGATGATTAATAATCAAATATTAGTAATAACATGAAAGATGTGTGATATTCCATATGTGTTACATTCTTTATGTACTTTTTTGACACTTTGTAGTGCTGTACAAAGTACATTAAGTTGAAGCAACAACAAACATTAATTTGGATAATTGATGGAATTTTTGTATTCGTAGCTAATTTAAGTCTCAAAGCTGATAAGTGATATATTTCCTGAACCCTTTCTTTTCTATGAATTGATGGAAAAAATAAGAAAGTTAGCCAGACAAACAGGAAGTTAGTTAAGCTAACAGGACGTTAGCCAGAATGTAGCTATGCTAACAGGAAGTTGGCCAGGCTAACAGGAAGTTAGCCGGAAGTTACGTCTCGTCTCGATTACTGTAAGGTATTATTTTCGGGTCTCCCCATGTCTAGCATTAAAAGATTACAGTTGGTACAAAATGCGGCTGCTAGACTTTTGACAAGAACAAGAAAGTTTGATCATATTACGCCTGTACTGGCTCACCTGCACTGGCTTCCTGTGCACTTAAGATGTGACTTTAAGGTTTTACTACTTATGTATAAAATACTACACGGTCTAGCTCCATCCTATCTTGCCGATTGTATTGTACCATATGTCCCGGCAAGAAATCTGCGTTCAAAAGACTCCGGCTTATTAGTGATTCCTAGAGCCCAAAAAAAGTCTGTGGGCTATAGAACGTTTTCATTTCGGGCTCCAGTACTCTGGAATGCCCTCCCGGTAACAGTTCGAGATGCTACCTCAGTAGAAGCATTTAAGTCTCACCTTAAAACTCATTTGTATACTCTAGCCTTTAAATAGACCTCCTTTTTAGACCAGTTGATCTGCCGCTTCTTTTCTTTCTCCTATGTCCCCCCCTCCCTTGTGGAGGGGGTCTGGTCCGATGACCATGGATGAAGTACTGGCTGTCCAAAGTCGAGCCCCAGGATGGACCGCTCGTCGGGACCCAGGATGGACCGCTCGCCTGTATCGGTTGGGGACATCTCTATGATGCTGATCCGCCTCCGCTTGAGATGGTCTCCTGTGGACGGGACTCTCGCTGCTGTCTTGGATCCGCTTGAACTGAACTCTCGCGGCTGTGTTGGAGCCACTATGGATTGAACTTTCACAGTATCATGTTAGACCCGCTCGACATCCATTGCTTTCGGTCCCCTAGAGGTTGCCCACATCTGAGGTCCTCTCCAAGGTTTCTCATAGTCAGCATTGTCACTGGCGTCCCACTCGATGTGAATTCTCCCTGCCCACTGGGTGTGAGTTTTCCTTGCCCTTTTGTGGGTTCTTCCGAGGATGTTGTAGTCGTAATGATTTGTGCAGTCCTTTGAGACATTTGTGATTTAGGGCTATATAAATAAACATTGATTGATTGATTGATAGCAGCGCGAACAGGAAGTTAGACAGGGTTGAAGGAAGGAATGCAAATTTTCAAGGACGCCAGACCTGAAGGATTGAAAAAAGGTAGTTAGAACAGCTGAATTGTACTATATGACACATTACTAAAGCATCCTAATTGTTCAACAGATTGAAAATAAGCTTTATATACAGGTGCTGTTCATATTATTAGAATATCATGAAAAAGTGTATTTATTTCAGTAATTATATTCAGAACGTGAAACTTACATATTATATCAATTCATTACACACATAATGATGTATTTGAAATGTTTATTTCTTTAAGTTTTGATGATTAGTACTGACAATTACTGAAAATCCCAAATTCAGTATCTCAGAAAATTAGAATATTAGTTACAACTAGTACCAAAAAATATTTTTTAGAAATGTGGGCCAACTGAAAAGTATGAACATGGAACGTTTCAGCATGTACGGCAATCAATACTTAGTTGCAGCTCCTTTTGCCTGAATTGCTGCAGCAATACGGCGTGGCATGGAGTCGACCAGTCTGTTGCACTCCTCAGGTGTTATGAGAGCCCAGGTTGCTTTAATAGTGGCCTTCAGCTCTTCAGCATTGTTGGTTCTGGCATCTCGCATCTTCCGCTTCACAATACCCCATAGGTTTTCTATGGGGTTAAGGTCAGGTGAGTTTGCAGGCCAATCAAGAACAGGGATACCATGGTCCTTAAACCAGGTATTGGTAGATTTGGCACTGTGTGCAGGTGCCAAGTCATGTTGGAAAATGAAATCTTCACCTCCATAAATTGGTCCGCGGCAGGCAGCATAAAGTGTTCTAAAACTTCCTGGTAGACTGCTGCATTGACCCTAGACCTCAGGAAACATAGTGGACCAACACCAGCAGATGATATGGCACCCCAGACCATTACCGATTGTGGAAATTTGACACTGGACTTCAGGCAACATGGATTCTGTGCCTCTCCTGTCTTCCTCCAGACTCTGGGACCTTGATTTCCAAAGGAGATACAAAATTTACTTTCATCTGAAAACATAACTTTGGACCACTCAGCAGCAGTCCAGTCCTTTTTGTCTTGAGCCCAGGCGAGACGCTTTTGACGTTTTCTCTTATTCAAGAGTGGCTTTACACAAGGAATGCGACAGCTGAAGCCCATATCTTGCATACGTCGGTGCGTGGTGGTTCTTGAAGCACTGACTCCAGTTGCAGTCCACTCTTTGTGGATCTCTCCCACATTTTTTTAATCGGTTTTGTTTGACAATCCTCTCCAGGGCGCGGTTATCCCTCTTGTTTGTTCACTTTTTTCTGCCACATCTTTGTCTTCCCTTCGCCTCTCTATTAATGTGCTTGGACACAGAGCTCTGGGAACATCCAACCTCTTTGGCAGTGACCTTTTGTGTCTTGCCCTCCTTCTTTAAAGTATCAATGGTCGTCTTTTGGACAGTTGTCAAGTCAGCAGTCTTCCCCATGATTGTGTGTCATACAGAATCAAAACGAGAGGCCATTTAAAGGCTTTTCCAGGTGTTTTGAGTTAGTTAGCTAATTAGAGTGTGGCACCAGGTGTCTTCAATATCTGACCTTTTCACCATATTCTAATTTTCTGAGATGTTGAATTTAGGGTTTTCATTGTTTGTCAGCTATAATCATCTTCTTTTTGGCAAAAAACACTTGAAATGTATCAGTCTGTTTGGAATGAATGTATACATTCTACAAGTTTGACTTTCTAAATGGAATTAATGAAATAAATCAACTTTTTCATGATATTCCAATAATATGACCAGCACCTGTATAATGACCTAGCTTACCTGACACACTGCTCTTCTGGGATAGTCACACTACAGGCACTTGTAAATGTTTCCTCGATGTCACTTAAGTCATGACAAATACTGTATATATAAAACACATTCAAACATGTTTTAAGTCTCCTTATGGGTTAAAACAGCAAAAAATACTCTTCTGGGATAGTCACATTACAGGCACTTGTAAATGTTTCCTCTATGTCACTTAAGTCATTACAAATATATATAAAACACATTCAAACACATTTTAAGTCTCCTTACGGATTAAAACAGCACAAAATATTACATCCAGTCACATTTCTCCCAATTGAATTAGTCTCTGTGTAGCCCTCAAACACGCACGTCAACTGGCCAATCTGTTTGTTTCTTGTGTAGAGGAAGTAAGAAAAACAATATGTAACAATATATCAACTCTTTATTGATCAAAGTAGGTCCTCCCTCAGAGCTCACACCTCCTTCCTGTACCTGTCTATTGTGCGCAGCCTTCTGAATAATGTAGTATACAACTATTTAATTCCTAGTTTACATGTGTTTATATATTATTTGTTCAGGGCACGACAATTAAGAACATGTTTTTATTTGCATTGCTTACCTACTAAAGGAAGCAGCATTTACATGATAGAGAAGTTGAAGTGTGATGACAATCTCTAATCGCCTCTTATTTACCAACAAACATTTGCGCTATAAATGTTTATCTACTGTTCACAAATGTTCTTAACATGCGGGGGTGAATGTGTTGGAACATAAATTAATGATTAAAATGGAGAAAATATCAAATAAGTACAGTAATTTAACAATCAGCTCAGAGCTGGAATATAAAGACAATATAACATACATCCATTATCCTGGATGTATATGTAAAAGTGCAATATATTTATCTGTACACTAATCTATTTATCTATATCTGCACCGTATTGCTTTTTTATCCTCCACTACCATGAGCTAATGCAACACAATTTTGTTCTTATCTATACTGTAAAGCTCAAACTTGAATGACACTAAAAAGGAAGTCTAAGTTTAAGCATGTGTTTCACTGCCATCTAGTGTCTACTTTTAAGTCTGTGTGGTCTAAAAAGAGTATTAGTTTTACATTTTTGGTGAAATCCTGTGATTTTTTAAGCTAAAAGTTACCAGGAACATTTAAAACATTAAAAAAATACAGTAATTTAACAATGAGCTCTTAGTGTGTGTTTTACTGCCATCTACTGTCTACTTTTAAGTATGTGGTGTCTAAAAAGAGTATTAGTTTCACATTAATTTGTTGAAATTCTGTGATTTTTGAAGCTGAAAGTTACAAGGAACTTTTAAAACATTAAAAAAGTACGGTAATCTTAAAATGAGCTCTAAGAATGTGTTTTACTGCCATCCCGTGTCTACTTTTAAGTCTGTGTGATCTAAAAAGAGTATTAGTTTTACATTTTTGTTAAAATCCTGTGATTTTCAAGCTAATAGTTACAAGTAACATTTAAACATTTTTTTAAAAAGTACAGTAATTTAAGGATAAGCTGCAAGTGTGTGTTTTACTGACATTTTAATGTCTAATTTTAGGTCTGTGTGGTCTAGAAAGAGTATTAGTTTTACATTTTTTGTTGAAATCCTGTGATTTTTTTTAAGCTAAAAGTTACAAGGAACATTTAAAACAATAAAAAAGTACATTAATTCAATGAGCTCTAAGTATGTTTTACTGCCAACTCGTGTCTACTTTTAAGTCTGTGTAGTCTAAAAAGAGTATTAGTTTTAAATTTTTTGTTGAAAATCTGTGATTTTTAAAGCAAAAGTTACAAGGAACATTTAAAACATTCAAAAAGTACAGTAATTTCACAATGAGCTCTAAGTATGTGTTTTACTGCCATTTAGTGTCTACTTTTAAGTCTTTGTGGTCAAAAAAGAGAGTATTAGTTTTACCTATTTTTTTGAGATCCTGTGATTTTTGAAGCTAAAACTTACAAGGAACATTTAAAACATTAAAGAAATACAGTAATTTAACAATGGGATCTGAGTATGTGTTTTACTTCCATCTAGTGTCTCCTTTTAAGTCTATGTGGTCTAAAAAGAGTATTAGTTTCACATTTCTTGTTGAAATCCTGTGATTTTTGAAGTTACAAGGAACATTTAAAACATTAAAAACTAATTCACAAAATCTCAAGTTGATGCAGTGTTATTAGAAAAAAGTATGCTCAGCAACAACTTTAAAGCTTTAACTTCACCCTCAGCGTACTTTAGCATGGATGGTGAAAATATTAATAGTTGTAATAAGCATACGGTGTGTGATTATGTTTATTATAATCAGTTTGATCTCTTGTTGCTGCAGTCATCATGACGCACAAAGCGGCCTGCCGTTGAAGCTTGATTGGCGGCGTCCATGTTGTCGTCAAACAGGTGAAACGCCAGGTGTGTGTCATCGGGCGCTGGAGCACATTTGGACTATTAGGCGCCCACTTTGCTCTGAGGCAAACTTCATTGTGTTCCCTAATCTTACCCAAATCTCCAACACGTCCAGTGTGTTCAGGACACACCTGGATGACGCACGATACCTGGCAAATGTCCTGGAACAACAAAGGAGGAGAAGGAAGGAGCAAGGTGAGGCACGGCGTGTGAGCCTGCGTACATCTTTTGTCTTTCAGTCATTTGAAGCTCTCGCATGACCAGATCAAATGTTGCACAGTAACCACAACAACATGAACCCAAATACACAACTCAAATAGGGATGGGGTGATTCAGCGTTGAGAAAAGGGAGCGAGATACTAGGTGTGTTCCAGTCGATCTGCCACTGATCATCATTGGTTGATTTCCGTGTAAAAGTATGTGATTTCCAGATTCCAACCAAGGCTGTTCGCAACAATTCGATCATTTAAGTTCACACCTTGCAGCTTGGTCCTTCCGTCCTTTGAAGCTGCGTGCTCGCAATTTGAGGGTTCCCGGTTCGATACTCGCTTTTGCCATCCTAGTCACGGCCGTTGTGTCCTTGATAGAGATGGGCATGCTACTTGGAAAATGTAACGAGCTAAGCTACGAGTTACTCTTGATCAAATGAATTTCAGCCAGCAACAGTACAAGCAACACAGCAAAAGTAGCTACACATATATATATATATATATATATATATACACAAATATACACAGTACAGGCCAAAAGTTTTGACACACCTTCTCATTCAATGCATGTTCTTTATTTTCATGACTATTTACATTGTAGATAGTCACTGAAGGCATCACAACTATGAATGAACACTTGTGGAGTTATGTACTGAACAAAAAAGGTGAAATAACGGAAAACAGGTTTTATAATCTATTTTTGTCAAAATAACCACCCTTTGCTCTGATTACTGCTTTGCACACTCTTGGCATTCTCTTGATGCTTTATGTATGTATACATATATACTGTATATACCTGTATATGTATATACATATAGCCCACTGCTCCCCTCACCTCCCAGGGGGTAAACAAGGGTATGGGTCAAATGCAGAGGACAAATTTCGCCACATCTTGTGTGTGTGTGACAATCATTGGTACTTTAACTTGAAGTTATATATATATATATGTATATATATATATATATATATGTATATATATATATATATATATATATATATATATATATATATTATATGTATATATGTATATATATATATATATATATATATATATATATACATATATATACATATATATATATATATATAATACATGTAGTATAACGTCAATGTTAATGTAATTAAGAGTCTGTGTTGGCCCTGCGATGAGGTGGAGACTTGTCCAGGGTGTACCCCGTATTCCGCCCGAATGCAGCTGATATAGGCTCCAGCCCCCCAGCCACCCCGAGAGGGACAAGCAGTAGAAAATGGATGGATGGATGGATGGATGGATGGATGGATGGATGGATGGAGTGTAAAAATGTTCCATTATGCTCATCTAAATCCTATTAACTATCCTTCATTTAGCTGGGAACACCTCTAGAGGTCCCCGCAACCGCCTCTCTATGCATTAGCTTAAAAGTGGTAGATCAGGGGTCTCAAACTCAATTTACCTGGGTGCCACTAGATGCAGAAACTGGGTGAGGCTGGGCCACAAGAAAAGATTTCTTAAAAAAATCTAACATGCACTTTTTAATGAATTCACCTTCTATGAATGGCTTTCCCGCCCTAGCAACATACTTGCCAACCCTCACGATTTTTCCGGGAGACTCTTGAATTTCAGTTCACCTCCCGACAATCTACCGTTGCAACCATTCTCCCGAATTTGTCCCAATTTTCACCCGGCGGACATTATTAAGGGCTGTCGTGACTGCACTGCCTTTAACGTCCTCTACAACAGTGGTTCTCAACCTTTTTTCAGTGTTGTACCCCCTGTGAACATTTTTTATTTCAAGTACCCCCTAATCAGAGCAAAGCATTTTTGGTTGGAAAAAAAGAGATAAAGAAGTAAAATACAGCAGTATGTCATCAGTTTCTGATTGATTAAATTGTATAACAGTGCAAAATATTGCTCATTTGTTGTGGTCTTTCTTGAACTATTTGGGAAAAAAAGACCTAAAAATAATTAAAAAACTTGTTGAAAAATAAACAAGTGATTAAATTATAAATAAAGATTTCTACACATAGAAGTAATCATCAACTTAACGTGCCCTCTTTGGGGATTGTAATAGAGATCAATCTGGATTCATGAACTTAATTCTAAACATTTCTTCACAAAAAAATAAATCTTTAACATCAATATTTATGGAACATGTCCATAAAAAGTCTAGCGGTCAACACTGAATGTTGGATTGTTGTATAATTTTTTCACAGTTTATGATTACATTCATATTTTGTTGAAGTATTATTCAATAAATATATTTGTAAAGGATTTATGAACTGCTGCAATTTGTTAGAATGTTTCTAATAAATATCACTTGTCCCCTGGCATACCTTCAAATACCCCAAAAAGAGGACTACTGCTCTACAACATGTCATCGCGCACGCTTTTACTTCACACAACCGACGTGACGGCTCTGTAACATGTTGTATGAGACTTGGGAGGCACAACGAAGGTGGCTGCAAGACGTACTTGGTCAACAGCCATACAGGTCACACTGAGGGTGGCCATATAAACAACTTTAACACTGTTACAAATATGCGCCACACTGTAAACCCACACCAAACAAGAATGACAAACCCTTTTTGGGAGAATTTCCGTACCCTAACACAACTTAAACACAAGAGAACAAATACCCAGAACACCCTGCAGCCCTAACTCTCCTGGGCTACAATATGCACCACCTTAACCGACGCAAGTAGGGAGGGTGGGGTGGTGGGAGGTTGGTGGTAGCGGGGGTGTGTATATTGTAGCCCGGAAGAGTTAGGACTGCATGGGATTCTGGGTATTTGTTCTGTTGTGTTTATGCTGTGTTACAGTGGGGATGTTCTCCCGAAATATGTTTGTCATTCTTGTTTGGTGTGGGTCCACAGTCTGGCACATATTTGTAACAGTGTAAAAGTTTTTTTTACGGCCACCCTCAGTGTGACCTGTGTAGCTGTTGATCAAGTATGTCTTGCAATTGCACAAGTGCACATTGAGTAGCCTGATGCAACATATAATTGGGCTTGCGTGCTGTCTGTATAGGATGTAGAGGCCGCTTAAGTCAGTGCCATTATGGCACCCCCTGAATATTGTTGATTGGGTGAAACATGACAGGGACTTTGGGAGAATGGATGCCCTGAAATTCAGGGGTCTCCTGGGAAAATTACGAATGTTGGCAAGTATGACGCTGTCAAGCGCCGTTCATATTAAACTCGCGGGCCGCACAAACATTAAATTGTCACATCAAAGTGCGGGCCGCAAAATAACGTCTCGCGGGCCGCATGTTTGAGACCCCTCATGTAGATAATGGCTTTCATGGTGTAAAATGCTTTGAGTCTGTAGAGAAAACGTGCTATATAATATAGATATGGTTCACTTCCACATAATTCACTTCTGTTGACAGACAGTTGTCTAACAACAGTGGAACGTAGTAGCATCAGAGTCGGTGCAACTTGTGTTTGTTCTACGTGTGTGTGTGTGTGTGTGTGTGTGTGTGTGTGTGTGTGTGTGTGTGTGTGTGTGTGTGTGTGGTGTGTGTGTGTGTGTGTGTGTGTGTGTGTGTGTGTGTGTGTGTGCGTGCGTGCGTGCGTGCGTGTGTGTGTGTGTGTGTGTGTCATGTGCCAGGAACACACAACATTTAAGAGCAGGGCGGCTTAATCCTTAAATTGGTGGTGATAAGAATGATAGTTTTTATTTTCACAAATTAAAGATTTTTTGTTAATGTTTACACATTCAGAGAATAATTCCTTGGGCACAGGAGGACTTTGAGAACAAAACCAAAATGGTTTAAAAAAGTAATAGAGAGTAGTTTTATTTTTTGTGTAGTTATTATGTCCAAACTTTCATATGTACAAAAACAAAATGATGAAATAGTTGAAATATATGCAGTAGTTGATATTGTTCCTGATGATTATAACTGAATTAAAAATTGAAAAGCAACATCATGTTTACATAATCTTAAATACCTTAAAGTACGTTAAAAGTTTTAGTATCAGTTACTACTTCTGTAACTACATAGTATCGTATTGACTTGTAGGGATGTAAGGATACACGATATTATGATAAAGCGTGATAAAACTTCTCACGGTTAGTATTGACGTTTTAAATTAAAATGATCGTAAAACCATGATTGATAACACATTGATAAACACTGCTCATTTACTGGAGAGGCTAGCTAGCGCTACCAAGCTTAGATGCTAACATGAACACAAGAGATATTGCCGTCTTTCCCTGTCAAAATAACAACATACCCCAATCTAAACCTGTACAAATGTAAACATATTACTGTCAGAGCAACTAAGATATTGTGCATATTAAACCTACAGACTGTGCTCTCTTAGAGAGATTGATCAGTAATTGAAGGAAAATGACAGCGGGAACACAATTTTTCCCTATCATTTAATAAACACAAAAACTTTTACGGATTAAAACGTACAAAGATACACACTTAACTAAAAACGATGTGTCTCTCAAGTAGCCAGAACAATGTTATATAACACATTTCTTCTGCCAATAAATTATATTGCGCTTTATTATATTTTATTGTATTTATTTATTTTTTGTAAAACTTGGTTGTAAGTGTGTATGAGTATTTTTCTAAACACATTCAACAATACCGTGATCATTTTTTTGGAACAATTAGTGATATGAAATTTTCATATAGTTACATCACTAAATAGTTTGACTCATTAAGGGTTCACTTTCTAAAATTTAAAATTATTTTATGGTTCCTTTTTCAGATCATGCAGACAATAGCACTCACCATAATGAAATCGTAAAAATTCAAAGTTAAAATAATAATCAGCTAATGGTATCAACTGATCTCACTTATGGATGATTATATTGGAATCAGGAGCATAAAAGCCTGATCAGAACACCCTTAAATACCCCCGTAGAAAACAATCTTTGAGGGGAAATAAGGTTATAGTTCAATTTTATATTCATTAAAAAACATCAACGCTGCAGTGTTTTGTAAAACTGTTTAAAATAGAAATGTTTGTCACAGCAGCACACTGTAATGTGTGTGCACTTTAAAAGGCATCAGGGGCGATTATCCAGGCTGGCGGAGGCAGTAAAATGGCTATTAAAAAATGTAAATAAACGGCTCATGAAAAAATTTACTTTTCCATCCAAAACAACATGCATTTAAAATGCCTACACACACACAAATAGCTGTAGGTTTGAGGAATTAATTTGTTGAATTTGTTGAACCACTACACTAGAAAAAAAAATTGTACAAAAACATTTTAACTAATTCATCTAATCAACAAAATATACGATAGATTAATAGATTCAAGAAATAATTGTTTGGTAAAACCCTACAGTCAAATATTTATTCATATTCTACATGTGTCATTTGACAAAATTAATATATTGTTTCAGATAAAATACTGTGTCAGCTAACGGAAATAATTTTTTTAAATATTGATTATTATAAAATATTTTGTCGTTTAGCAGATCAATACACAAAATATAAAATGTCTGCCTTTATATAATCATCAAAATTAAATTTTAAAAGTAATTACCTTTATTAAAGGAAAATAATAATCAAAATCCCACTTAACATAATTAACATTATAGAATGGATTATATGATTTATTCTGAAATGTTTTTTTTTGCCCTTCAATTAATATAAATATGTAAAAATATAAAAAATATTTTTTTTTTCAACTGTAATATGATAAAACTCAGATTGACCTGCTAAAAATGCTAATTGGTTAATTCATCCAGGCATTTTTAACAAGATTCCTATGATGGAAATAACCCATTTGAGTGTTTAACATAATTATAGAGACAAAAATTATAACCACATGAAATTCGTGCTAATAAACATGTTGACTCTCAAAACATTAGTGATTCAACAAAAATATTGAATACAAATACTGTATACTATGTTGGTAACAGGAATGTGTTGAGATTTGAACCTGTGTAAATATGCTAGAATATGACAAAATAAAGGAACATTAATCCATGGCCTGCAGAGGATGTGAATGATTGAATTGAATGTGGACGTTGTAACTTGTGGAATATTCCACTTTTTAAAAATTGTCTTGGGGTAACAGGACTGACTGCAAATGACAGAAACACCACCTAAGTGTGTTCTATTTTTTCTGAATTAAAAAAAGTTAAGAGTATAGTTGGGATAAGAAGCAACACAAATATGTAAAACCATATGGCATTTATGAAGAATTGAAATTATATTTCATGGTCAAGTTTAACTTTAAGAAGTCAGGACGGACACACATGTGACTTTTCCAGTGTTCATGGTAGTTTGAAATACCATTTTAAAAGATATCTATTAATTTTGCAATCAGATATTTTGCATAATATGAATAATTAATATTTTACAGTTAATTTGATTGTGTATTTATCCTTTTTCTTTCCTGAAGAAAAAACTTTTATTTATTCGGTGGAATGTCCCGTTGGTTTATATATGTTCAGCAACGTAAGGTTTTAGTAAAATGACATGTATTTTTTTTAAAATAAAACCCTGCTTTGACTATATAAATGATGATAAGTATACTGTACATTTGTAGGCCTATCCTGATACAATATTGACAATATTCAAACAAACGTGAACCTTTCAGGCAAGCAAATATTAATATCTACATGTGAACGAGGCGCAGACTTTCCATTTCTATTTTAGTGTAAGCGATATACACAAAAATAGTAATATGATACATTTTCGAGGCTCTTAAAAAAGCATTAAGTATTTTTATTGACATGATTTTTACTGTGAAGATCACATAAAAAATTGTACATAACAATTATAAGGTGGCTGACACTTTGATACATTTTCCACATAAACGATGCTAAAAAATAATATAATGCATGTTAACAAATGTTAAACTATCTGATTTACTCTTTTTTTCTGATAAAATATCTCATTAAAAATGTATTCCTTTTATTTGTAACTCTTTCATCATCTTCTTTTTTCATTAAATAAAATAATACAGAAAAAGTAAAGGTTCAAGACTACAGTAAAGAAAGCAGAGTAAGGTAAGTATAGTCTATAGTAAATGAGGTAGAGATTATAGTAAATAAAGTATATAGAGTATAATGTAATGTAAAATAGCTTACAGTAAAAGAGCTAAAGTGTACAGTAAAGGAAGAGTGAGTACAGTAGAGGAAGTAAAGTTTATAGTAAAGTAGAAGAGGATGCCTCTTCTACTTAAGCAGAAGAGGCATCCTTTTCTACGTACATTGTACAGTAATTTAAGTAGAGTGTACGGTGAAGGAAGATATGGTACAGTAAAGAAACCCAGGTGTACAGTAAAGGAAGGGCGTGATGGCAGAAAGGTTATAGTAAAGGAACTAAAGTTTATAGTGAAGGAAGTAAGGTGTACACTTGTACATGTTGAAGCAAATACAGCAAGAAAGTTTTTACAGTGAGGGTCAAAGTAAAGTAAGTACAGTGCACACCGTTTTTTTTTTTTTGATTGATTGATTTAAACTTTTAATAGTAGATTACGCAGTACAGTACATATTCCGTACAATTGACCACTAAATGGTAACACCCGAATAAGTTTTCCAACTTACTCCACGTTAATCAACTCATGGTAAAGGAAGTAAGAGTTTATTTTAAAGTAATAGAGAATACAGTAAAGGAAGTATAGTGTACAGTAAAGATAATAGAGTTAAAAGTCGATGGAGTATAGAGTACGATAAATGAAAGAGTGAACAGACAAGGAGTAGAGTTTACAATAAAGTAAGTAGAGTGAACAGAAAAGGAAGTACATTTTAAAGTAAAGGATGTACAAAACCCAAAACCAGTGAAGTTGGCACGTTGTGTAAACTGTACATAAAAACAGAATACAATGATTTGCAAATCCTTTTCAACTTATTGAATTGAATAGACTGCAAAGACAAGATATTTAATGTTTGAACTGAGAAAATTGTTGTTGTTTTTTTGCAAATTATCATTAACTTAGAATTTAATGGCAGCAACAAGTTGCAAAAAATTTGGCAGAGGGGCATTTTTACCACTGTGTTACATGACATTTCCTTTTAACAACACTCAATAAACGTTTGGTAACTGACACCAATTTTTGAAGCTTTTCAGGTAGAATTATTTCACATTCTTGCTTGATGTATAGCTGAAGTTGTTCAACAGTCTGTGGTCTCCGTTGTGGTATTTTAGGCTTCATAATGCACCACACATTTTCAATGGGAGACAGGTCTGGACTACAGGCAGGCCAGTCTAGTACCCGCACTCTTTTACTATAAAGCCACGCTGTTGTAAAACGCTGTTGTGGCTTGGCATTGTCTTGCTGAAATAAGCAGGGGCGTACTTGATAACGTTGCTTGGATTGCAAAATATGTTGCTCCAAAACCTGTATGTACCTTTCAGCATTAATGGTGCCTTCAGAGATGTGTAAGGTACCCACCATGCCTTGGGCACTAATACACCCCCATACCATCACAGATGCTGGCTTTTGAACTTGGCTCCTATAACAATCCGGATGGTCCTCTTTCTTTTTGGTCCGGAGGACATGACATCCACAGTTTCCAAAAACAATTTGAAATGTAGATTCGTCACACCACAGAACACTTTTCCACTCTGCATCAGTCCATCTTAGAAGAGCTGGGGCTCAGCGAAGCGTTTCTAGGTGTTGTTGATAAATGGCTTTGCATATTAGTTTTAACTTGCACTTACAGATGTAGCGACAAACTGTAGTAACTGACGGTGGTTTTCTGAAGTGTTCCTGAGCCCATGTGGTGATATCTTTTATACACTGATCTCGCTTTTTTATGCAGTACCGCCTGAGGAATCGAAGGTCAAGTGCATTCAATGTTGGTTTTCCAGCTTTGTGTCAACATAGGCATAAGTTTGTCTGTGTTAGTGTTCATAATAACAATACCTCTAAAACTTGGTCAATATTCAAGTCATGAAATACAAATGAAATATTATTGGCACTTTTTGGATGTTTTTTTTTTTTTATTTGGTTTGATGGGCGGAATACAGGACCTCACATTGGCTATGCTGTAAGCGGACTTTTATTTTTGTTTATTTACAAGTTAGAATGCATTAAAAAAAACAAAAAAACATCCGTCGTCATGTCTTTCATAATTGTGAATGCAAAAAATCCCCCAAAAACTGCAGTTATTCTTTAACTTTATCTGCATGTTAGATTGGCATGAAAATGTGGCACATATTAAGACTTTATGTACTTCATCTACTGTTCAACATGACAGATAAATCATGTATTCAACTTTTAAGCCTTGTTGTTTACAATCATTTATGTGGCAGTGAATTCATTGAAAACTAAATACAACTAACTTGTGTAAAAACTTCGAGTAAAGATTTTGTGCCACTCGGTTATTCACTATTAAGTTATAAAATTTCACAAAGTATGAATAATAAGCTGAGTCAAGGGTCAGACACATTATCATAACTTCACACACAACTGTCCACATTTTCAATTGTTTGACAACATATGAATGTTGCACACTGAACATAATGGAAACACATTCGTATAATAATGTGTTATCAAGCTAATAGAGCAAGTTTAGGACTAATGTTATATTGTTATCATGAAAGCACATTTTGGAGAAATTAAGTCATCAAATGTGAACAAGGTACCCAAAAAAGAGCATTACGTTATTACAAATACTTTTTTGTTGTTGAAAACATGCTAATTACTTTATATTTAATATACATGTATTTATATATTTCATTATATATATATATATATATATTATATATATATATATATATATATAGTGTTGTATGCCTTTATTCTACATTCTTTAAATTGTTGAACATAATTATCATTTTTTTAATGATCCACTAAAATGGAATTCTGAAGTAGGGTATTAATTGTGATAACATAAACAAAAACACAATAGTTTGACTTTCATCAAAAGGAAATATATGCGTATGTATAGTTTCTATAGTTTTTGCTTGTGTGTGTGTAGATAATACAGTAATGCGCGTGTGTGACTTGTGTGTGTTTTAGTCAGTAATGTGTGTGAACATGCATTAGGTAAGGTTTAATTGTCCATCCATCCATCCATTTTCTACCGCTTATTCCCTTTTGGGGTTGCGGGGGGCGCTGGCGCCTATCTCAGCTACAATCGGGCGGAAGGCGGGGTACACCCTGGACAAGTCGCCACCTCATCGCAGGGCCAACACAGATAGACGGACAAATTATAAGATATATTAGCTCCATAAGATATATAAAAATAAATATTTACAATATAAGAGATGAAATATGTAACATAAATAATATATATTAGATTTATAAGATATAAAAAATATATGGCATGTATTAGATTTTTTAAAAGATATATAAGGTACATACAATATACAAGATATGTAAAATATGTAAGATGTATTAATTATCATTTTTAGCTTAAATTATATGAACATGCTGTAATGAAACAACTGGAAACATGTGAGGCATTACATTGTATAGTTTGCGTGTTCCAAATAAACTGAAACTGAAACGGAATTTCAACAAGAAAATCAAAAAGATGTTGATTCTTTATTAACTTGTTTTTATAGGAAGTCCAGGGAAAAAGACATCATTGATCAATAATTAATGTGACATATAAATATTTATATAACATAAAGATGGATAATCAAACTTTAATGACGAGGAAGAAACTTCACAATTCATTTGGCTGTTATGTATCATTTTAATAACACACTTTTTGCTTGGAAAGATAAAAAAAACTTACAAAATGTCACATATCATAATGATAATAATAATAAAATACAGCAAACAAAAACATGAAGCAAGAGGAGAGAGTGGAGGGGAAAGGTCAAAAGTCAAGTGAGCAGCTGTCAAAATATAACGTTGTAATGACACACACACACACACACACACACACACACACACACACACACACTTGGATTTGTTAACTTTTTGAGACCTCCGAAAAATGCCTACCACCCTTTTTAGATATATAAAGATTTGTAAGTACAACATTAATCATATGGACAAACTATGCAAATATAAAAAAAGGTAAGCTTTTTGTTATTTTCTGTTTGTAATTGTTTTTTAAACTACATTATTTACTTCAAAATATTACAGTATGTCCCTATATAATTTTTTTTTAATACATTTCGGCCAAAGGAGGCATATTTCAATTTCTTACACACGTGTCATTGCATATGTTGGTCAGAGGGGGAGCACTTCAAATTTGTACACACTTGTTATTTCATATGTAGACTAGAGTGGGAGCACTTTTAAAACCGACACAGTCAATTTGAAAAATCCCTCCTTTTTGGGACCGCCCTAATTTTGATATATTTCCCCACTAGGGATGCAAATGAGGCATTCTCTATTACAGTGGTTCTCAAATGGGGGTACGCGTACCCCTGGGGGTACTTGAATGTTTGCCAAGGGCTACGTGAAATTTTTTTTTAAAATATTCTAAAAATAGCAACAATTCAAAAATCCTTTATAAATACATTCATTGAATAATACTTCAACAAAATATGAATGTAAGTTCATAAACTGTAAAAAGAAATGCAACAATGCAATATTCAGTGTTGACAGCTAGATTTTTTGTGGACATGTTCCATAAATATTGATGTTAAATATTTCTTTTTTTGTGTCGACATGTTTAAAATTAAGTTCATGAATCCAGATGGATCTTTGTTACAATCCCCAAAGAGGGCACTTTAAGTTGATGATTAATTTTATGTGTAGAAATCTTTATTTATAATTGAATCACTTGATTATTTTTCAACAAGTTTTTAGTTATTTTTATATCTTTTTTTCCAAATTTTTCTAGAAAGACCACTACAAATGAGCAATATTTTGCACTATAATACAATTTAATATATCAGAAACTGATGACATAGTGCTGTATTTTACTTCTTTATCTCTGTTTTTCAACCAAAAATGTTTAGCTCTGATTAGGGGGTACTTGAATTAAAAAAAATTTCACAGGGGGTACATCACTGAAAAAAGGTTGAGAACCACTGGTCTATTAGATGCAATAGTTTGTCCGTATTGGGACCATGGTTTTGGTATTAACTCAGATGGAAGGTACTTTTCCTTGTTGATGTCTCAAGAAGGGTAGAAATACAAGAACACACACATGCGCGCACACACAAGAACAAACAGTTTGCAAAAACCTAACATGTGAGCAATAATAAAACATTTGACGGTTGTGACAAAAGGAAGTTGGTCCGTCACACCAACAAAGAAACGAGAAGCGGCGCAGAAAAGCGACCTTTAAGTACAAAAAGAGTGTGGTGAGATGAAAGGGCCGAGATGTCGGACAGCCTACAGACTGTTGTCGCCTTGCAGAGAACAGCCAACACCAGTCTGATAAGCTATGTGACAACACAGCGTGGACGCCAGCACACACAACCACACACGACACAAGCGTTATTATTGAGTCGCTCCGGCACACGCGTGGTGTTTTGAATCTCGCTCTGCTGACGCCGCCATTGAAGGCAAGTGCAACGAGTTCACTCGTGGGTTCATGTGAGGTAACGCCACAGACGAGCCTGGTTCCCTCTCTCATCTCCTGCTGCGGAGCAGCACGAATGATACATTTGACCGTCAATAAAGCCCACGTTAAAAAAAAAAAAAGGACCCGCACACCCACGTAGCATCTTCCACGAGATTGTAGCGTGTCGGGACGCTGACTCACGCTCTTCACTTCAGCCAGACAAAGAAAGTCACGCCATTATGTATCCTTTGATGAAACATTTCGCGGCAAAACACGTCCACTCCGACAATAGGACGCCGTGTCCCGTCAACAATGCAATAAGACGGGAAGTATTCACCTGACGCTCCTTTGCTCCTGGAGAGTCTTGGCGTCACTCGAGCAGTCGACAACCACGGAGAGAGGACATCTAACCTGCTGTGGGCAGGCTAGGAATCCAACGAGCTCCATGTGCTGGACAGATAGCGATCAGCCGTAATAAAACACGTCACAACCCCCACGCCCATACCCCCCCTTTCACCGCCCGCCCTCCTAACGCCCCCGCTGACCCCAGCCCTGCCAGTTAGATTTCTCTCCGGTTACCAGAAAAAGGAACATTGTTCTTTACCAAACTTAACTTCGCCTTTCTAGTCCCACATAAGGACGTGACAAAAAAAGAAAAGAAAAAGCTACATAATAACTGTTCTTTTTGTTCGAGAGGCCGTGTTTTTTTTTTGATGGATTGTCACCAGTTGGGTGGGTTTGGGGTGGGCTGCACCCGCCCTGGTCGACATCCAACGCCGAGTTCAGGGGGGGCACCGAGTGCAAGTGCGTCTATGTAAGAGGCCCACATGGGAGGAACCCTGCGAGCGAGAAGTGCTATGACAGAGTATGACTCAGCACGTTACATTACGCCCACCATTATTACCATTCGTCTAACATTGATTTATTTATTATTAATATTTTTATTTTTTTGAAGCATAATTTAATCATAATGGTGGAAACAAAGCAGCTTAACTCTGACAAAGTTGTTTTTTGAAAAAAAAAAAAAAAAAAGGTAAAACCGACAAGAAGCGAGAGAAAGAGGCTAAAGCAAGGGGCAACATTCCTTCCTGCGCACGCACGCGTCAATGAATAGAGGCAGTGAGGTTTTTTTTGAGGAGGGGAGGGGGGCTCCAAGGCGCCCCTGTACTTACAGTTGGGATCCCCGCTCTGGGCGAGCTTTGGCCCTCTGGGAGCCTCCTGGCGCTTCCCCCCTTAACGCTGTCTGCAGTGCCGCACCCAGCGAGATAGGAGCCTGGAGAAGGAGGAGGGAGGAGGAGAGACGAGGAGACGACAAGAGGGGGGAGAGGAGACGAGAGGAGGAAACGAGAAGGACGCAAATCACATCACATCTTTGTTACTCACCGACCACAAAGGAGGACTCGTCCTATTGTATCTGGGGGAGCCATCGCTAAACACCAACACACAATATCAAAAATAACACACAATATAGGTGACAGAAAAATATCATATTTTTGTTAAAAATAATAATTAAAAGCTACTACAAAGCTGGGTTCCTAGCAGATGTATTCACACACATTCTCACACTGCTTTCCTATCTCTCCCTCTCGCGCGCGCACATGCGCACAGTCACACAGGCGTGCGTGCGCGCGCAGATGAACCCGTTCAACTCCTCGGTGGCTGCGCCTCCTCCTGTGCCGCTGCAGTGAGAAGAAATGAATGACTTCTCAGAAGCCTCACATTTATCACAGGCAGTTCCTGTCAGAACTGGTTTCAGCCAATTAATGAGGAAGTGAGTCCACCGAGCTGTGTCATCACTGGCTGGGAGCGGAGGGGGGGGAGGGGGGGGGGGCGTGGTCATCGTGGGGGCGCCGCTCCTGTAAGACGGCCCATATTAGGAAAGCCTTTAACAAGAATTAACCGACTACAAATTCAACACAGTCACTTTTTGTGGTTTTATATTATTTATTTATTCATTTTTTTTCTTGTGTTCTTGTAAAATGATACAAAAACAATCACTAGATAGATAGATGGATAGATAGATAGATAGATAGATAGATAGATAGATAGATAGATAGATAGATAGATAGATAGATAGATAGATAGATAGATAGATATGTATGTATATAGATATATCACGATATATATGCATGTATATATGTATATAAGTATACATAAATATCAGTATATATATACACACACACATACATACTGTATATATATATATGTATATATATATATATATATATATATATATATATATATATATATAAATGTTCTCCCTCTATTGCTCTCTCTCTCACACACACACACTCACACACACACACACGCACGCACGCACGCACGCACACACACACACACACACACACACACACACACACACACACACACACACAGACACTCACACACGCGGAGAAGGTGACAACATCATTTGTAATGTCCAAAGTTCTTTGTCATCTGCAGCCGGTATTGTTTATCATGATGATTATTATCATTTAAAACATGACCAACATAAGCATTTAAATAAAACACACATCCTCAAAGAGGTTGTTTCTTCCATTTGATTGATTGAATTATGACATGTACATGTACTAAAATATACATGTACTAATATATACAATACAAGTACTGAAACAGGGGTGTCACAATTTTTTCCAGCAAGGTTTGCATACTGAAAAAACAAAGCCATTTTGATATTGTTATTACACACATACATGCATACACACATGTACTATAAAGAAAAACTTTTTTGCAGCCTGTGCTAAAGATGACAAAGCGTATTATCATTAGTATTTATTAATATTGAAATGTATATTTTTTGTCATTATATTCCATATTTTTGCCCTTTTCAATATTTCAATTTTTTTTTGTTTTTCTTTGATTTGATTTTGAGAAAAAGCTGCTGGCTAACAAACAACAACAAAAAACATATCCTAACATATACATGTACATGTATACACCGTATATACATACTTCACTTTTCTACACATTACAGTAGCTTTAAGTGATGATGTTTTACAGAATTAAGAGTTAGAAAAGAAGAGAAAGAAGAAAAAAGTAATAGACAAAGGGTTTTTAGAAATGGCGGGCGACTCACCTCGGACGCGATGATCAAGCGTGAGTCAGTACTTCTGAGTCACATCAAGCTTGTATTCATTCAACTAACAACACAAAAAACAGGAGTCTAAACTTCTTCTTCTAGCGTCTAACTCACAAATGTTTCTTCATTTTACCAACAAAACTTCTTTGACCGAAGCAAAAATATGGATACTTCAAAATACGCTGTGAGTACTAGTTCAAAGTTGGTCTTCTTTTGTGTGTCATACATTGCTAGTATTGTAAACTTATTGTTATTATGGTTATAGTAATTTTCAATTAATTTGCACAATGTATTAAAGTTTCTGAAAAAAAAACAACTTGATGTAAAAATACAAAAACAGTTTTTCCTATTTGAGATATTTAGTTGTAATCAAAATGCAATATGATATGATAACAGAATAATATGTATGTGTATGCACATATTTATGGAATTTAATCTGATAATTTTTACACTGCTTTGTTTTGATTTTTGTGAAAAAAAAAAAAAAACTGTAAAGAATGTGTTTTTATTTGATTATTGTTTTGTGTTAAGTGAAGAAATGTGGCGTCATAAACTCCTGATGCATTACAAAATATTTATATTATATATGTATTTATAGTTATATATTCTACTGTCAAGAGTTGAGGATAAAAGC
Organism: Nerophis ophidion; assembly: GCF_033978795.1. Lineage (NCBI taxonomy): Eukaryota > Metazoa > Chordata > Actinopteri > Syngnathiformes > Syngnathidae > Nerophis > Nerophis ophidion. Next base: position 48,619,232 of record NC_084614.1, read on the forward strand.
GTTATTTTAAGGAAATATGTAGGTCCACATGAATAAAGCATTTAATTAGATGTATGAAATAGCAAAATTCCACCATTCATTTACATTTTACTCAATTTATGATGTAGAAAATGTAACCAATCTTACTTTTTTAATCAAAGAGATCTGTAGCTTGAAAAAGATACAATAAGAGTGATAATATTAAAAATGTATAATATGTACAAGATATAAGTAATAAATAACCTCAAGTTGCCAAAAGAGGCAAAAAGTATTTTTTCTCATCAAAAGGGGAGACAAACAAGTTGAGGTCTAAACATACTCTAAAACATTTGTATGCGCAACATTGTGTGTATTTGTATGTGAAATCAAAGTATGTAATTTAAAAAAAGGCTTTAAATAATATATATTATGTATCAGTTTAAGAAACAGTACAAGCATATGGTGTTTTCAAAATACAACAAAGGAGAAGAATATATTTATATACATATTTATTGAACATGATTTAGATCAAGTACATTTGGCTTCTTAATTCTCCCTTTTTCTATTTGTTGAATTGTTTGAGTATTAATTGTTTATTTTGGATATCCATCCATCCATTTTTTACCGCTTGTCCCTTTTGGGGTGGCGGGGGGTGCTGGAGCCTATCTCAGCTGAATTTGGGCGGTAGGAAAGGCACACTCTGGACAAGTCGCCACCTCAATATAAACCCAATACACCATATTGTTTTGTAGTAATTGACCATGAAACAGTCAACTCCATCTTTTTTTTTATCATGTATTTGTAAAAAAAAAATCCTCTAAATGTTTCATTTAGCAACACCAGATTTAACTCTGACATTTAACTCGATTATTCCAAAAAATAAATTAAATCATTTTCTCTTTTTCAATCTTTTTTTTTTACTGTTTATTTTGTTATTAGTTTTTTTTAAGACCATCAGATTTGACATTCTCCCTCTTAATAAACTGAAGAAAAATTAAGGCATAATTTGTATAAAAAACAACAACAACAACAACAACAAAACAACAACAACAACACAATAGTGTCTGTTTGAAGTGAATTTAATTGAATTCAACAATAATGTAAAATGTCAAAATGTGATCCAAATGTACTCAAGGATGCTATTTGTAAATAAACATATTTAATAAATCTAACCCATAGCGTTGTGTAATGTATTGCAGGTATATTCTATTTGTTAATGTGTATATTAGATACTATGAGAAACTAAATGCTATTAGTGTTGTACAGTTACAGGTTACACATACAGAAGTCATGAAAAAAAAAAAGCATGATGATCATAGTGATTGTAAATAATATGTTGGAGCCTTCCTCTGTTCATGGAATAATTATTAGCTCTTGTCATACAAAATGGGTTTCAGCGAAACTGCAAAAGGACAGTTCTGCATAATCAATATATTTCAAGGAAATATAATATATGAATACAAGATTTAGTTTACTGTGAAATTAATGAAAGTATTTTTTCATGACGTGCGCTGATTGACCTGATCACTGACATATAACAACACACCTTATGTCAGAGTGGACAAAATAAATTGTGTGATTAATCCTAATTCATACATAATTAATGCAATTGTTTTTGATAATTCACATTAGCAAAGTTTTACAACGCTAATTTTTCCATTTTTGTGTTACTTTTTATCCAAACTATACTTTAACATCATGTTAAAATGTACGCTTTAGTTATTTTCATTCAGTCCTGTTACCTTAACACATGCCATAATATTCCTCCAGAAGTCACATAGTCCACAGGTAGTTGCATCATTCACATCCTCTGCAGGGAAGGCAAATTAAAAGTAAGTTTATAAATTGTTACAGTGGGGCGAAAAAGTATTTAGTCAGCCACCGATTGTACACGTTCTCCCACTTAAAATAATGACAGAGGTCTGTTATTTTTATCATAGGTACACTTCAACTGTGAGAGACAGAATGTGAAAAAAAATCCAGGAATTCACATTGTAGGAATTTTAAAGAATTTATTTGTAAATTATGGTGGAAAATAAGTATTTGGTCAACCATTCAAAGCTCTCACTGATGGAAGGAGGTTTTGACTCAAAATCTCACGATACATGGCCCCATTCATTCTTTCCTTAACATGGATCAATCGTCCTGTCCCCTTAGCAGAAAAACAGCCCCAAAGCATGATGTTTCCACCCCCATGCTTCACAGTGGGTGTGGTGTTCTTGGGATGCAACTCAGTATTCTTCTCAGAATAGAATACAATAGAATAGAATAGAAAGTACTTTATTGATCCCTGGGGGAAATTCCAACCAAAATGGTTACATGGATGATACAACAGAGGATTTATAGAATGTCATGTGCCAAAATAGAACTTTTTGGTATGAACTCAAGTCGTCGTGTTTCGAGGAAGAAGAATACTGAAATGCATCCCAAGAACACCTTTCCTACTGTGAAGCATGGGGGTGGAAACATCATGCTTTGGGGCTGTTTTTCTGCTAAGGGGACAGGACGATTGATCCGTGTTAAGGAAAGAATGAATGGGGCCATGTAACGTGAGATTTTGAGCCACAACCTCCTTCCATTAGTGAGAGCTAATATTAATTTTTTACCATAATTTAGAAATAAATTCTTAAAAATTCCTATATTATGAATTCCTGGATTTCTTTTTCACATTCTGTTTCTCACAGTTGAAATGTGCCTATGATGAAAATTACAGACCTCTGTCATCATTTTAAGTGGGAGAACTTGCACAATCGGTGGCTGACTAAATACTTTTTTGCCCCACTGTATGTATATTCCATCATATATACAAAACTATGACGGGGGGGGGGGGGGGTGTTAAATCTCAACACAGTCCCGTTACATACATTATTATTATTATTTTCAAATACTTGTTTTTGTTGCTCATTGTAATGTTTTTAGTGTCCACATGACATTAGCGTACATGCCATAAGGTTATATTTCATCTAAAATCTCACTCCTGTTACTTTCAGTGCTGTTATTAAAATGTGTCATCTTCAGCTTCGGAACCTTCTAAAAACAAGTTGTCTGGAATGAAACAATGAGTATTTTGAGTCGTGGAATATGTGTTTTATCACATTTGTAGCTTAGTTTTTATTAAATTTTTTAGAGGGAACAAATATACCCAGATGTCATAAGAACGTGCTGTAAATGTATGTTGGTTGAAATAATGCAACAGCTAAAAAGAAAAGCAAGAAGAAACACAACTAAGCAATTTCTTTTTTTTCACTCTTCTAGTACTTATGGACAAAAAGGTGCTTCTGTGCCAAACATAAATATTATCCAAAAAAAAATATCTAAATTACTAGTCCATTTCTCTCGTTTTTTTCTTTAGGTCTTCCCTCCAAAACGTATATTTTATCACCTTTAAAGGGGAACATTATCACAATTTCAGAAAGATTAAAACCAATAAAAATAATTTCCCAGTGGCTTATTTTTTTTTTCAAAATTTTACCTGTCCCGGAATATCCCTAAAAAAAGCTTTAAAGTGCTTGATTTTCGCTATTTGCTTAAGCCACTGTCCATTTTCCTGTGACGTCACATAGCGATTCCAATACAAACAATGGCGAATAGCACAGCAAGATATAGCGACATTAGCTCGGATTCAGACTCGAATTTCAGCGGTTTAGGCGATTCAACAGATTACGCATGTATTGAAACAGATGGTTGGAGTATGGCGGCAGATAGCGAAAACGAAATTGAAGAAGAAACTGAAGCTATTAAGCGAATAGCTATTGACGCTATTCGGCCATGTCTGCCTTAGCATCGCCGGTAAAATGTGCAGACCAACCGATCAGGACTTTCGCATTGACACTGGAGCAACTTAAATCCGTCGATTGGTAAGTGTTTGTTTCGCATTAAATGTGGGTGGAAGGAAATGCTGGATGTAAATATAGTTTCAAATGTACATACGGGTAGCCTAAATAGCATGTTAGCATCGATTTGCTGACAGTCATGCCGCGACCAAATATGTCTGATTAGCACATAAGTCAATAACATCAACAACACTCACCTTTGTGATTTAGTTGATTTTATCGTTGGGAATGCATCTGCTTTGAGTGTCGCAGGATATCCAGACATTTTTGCCATCTCTGTGCCATCTCTGTTGTAGCATTGCCGGTAAAAACCAAACGGGGGACTTTTGCATCTCTTGACACTGGAGCAACTTAAATCCGTCGATTGCTAAGTGTTTGTTTGGCATTAAATGTGGAAGGAGGGAAAGGCTAGATGTAAATATAGCTACAAATGAGGCATAATGCTGCAATATGTACACACAGCTAGCATAAATAGCATGTTGGCATCGATTAGCATGCCGTGCTAATCGATGCACATTCTACGTAAATCCACTTGAATCCGTCCCTGATCTTGTTGTTACACCCTCCGACAACACACCGACGAGGCATGATGTCTCCAAGGTATCGGAAAACAGTCAAAAAAACGGAAAATAACAGAGCTGATTTGACTCGATGCGTCTGATGTGTAGGGAAAAATGGCGTTGAGTACCGATGTGACGTCACGTTCTGACGTCGTCGCTCAGAGAGGCATAAACAGAAAGGCGTTTTATTCGCCAAAATTCACCCATTTAGAGTTCGGAAATTGTTTAAAAAAATGTATGGTCTTTTTTCTGCAACATCAAGGTATATATTGACGCTTACATAGGTCTGGTGATAATGTTCCCATTTAAAGATGAAAAAGACATACATTAAGTTTATTTGGAGAATTACAACAATCACATGATTCTATAAATGTTTTTCCCCCTGTAATCATTGATAATAATAATAATAACATGTCTCCCCTTCCTTAAGCCTTGTGACGTTTTATTGCAGGCCATTTTTTCGGTCTCCCTATTTTTTAATCAACGATTACTTCCTGCTGCTGTTTGCGGCACCTGCTGTTCGATGCTTCCCAATCCTGTGTTTATTCAGTAAAAAAATACATTCCAAACGCCATGAGTCAGACCTCACCTTTGACCTGTGGGCTCCTTCTAAAGGCCGCCACCTCTAATGGTATTTACTCACACATACACACAAAAGCATGCTTATGATGGACAAGACAACCCGAGACACCTGATTTACAAGAACAAGACATGAAGAATTGGTCGATAATCCAATTATTGAAGGAGGATTTCAATTGGATGAAAATGATGAGTCATGTTAAATAGTGTCATATCTGTGTGTGTTCAAGTGTTTTTTTCGTTTTTTTCTGATGACCTCATCACCTAAGCATGGGGAACCGTGAGCACACTCCTGGCAGAAGATCTTTATCACGTCCATATCATAGTTTGAACATGAAACATCTGAACTTCTTCTGCCGGAAGATGCTTCACACACAAAAGCGAGGGACCAGTCAGTCAAAATGTGGCTTTTTAGCACATACATAACTTTTGTAGAAACTTCTATAGCTGATGAATGAAATGTTAGCTTCTACACTAAAGGTCATCAATACAAAAATCATTAATATCCATACCAAGGTTCTTTTACCTTTGTTACACACAGACAAAAAAATTATAATTGTTATTTCAGACCACGAAGTAGGGAAAATTTTATTTTATGATATTTGTTTAACGTTTTACACAGTTTTAACACACATACTTATATACACTTCTTATTCTGTTCAGTTTATTTCGAATATACAGTACATGCAATGTAATGTATCACATATTTCCAGTTATTTCATTACAGTATGTTCAAAAAGGAGTCTTAAAACTCTTCACACAGTCTAAAACCTACTTCATTTAAACAAGAAAATTGAACAGGTACTCAAATATTAAGGATAGGATAGACTTTTATTTGTGCCACAATGGGGAAATGAATATGCTACTTTGAAATCAGTATACTCAGTGAAATGGCAAGGTAACACTTCGACTTTGATTGTGAGCTGATTGTAGGTTTTTTTTTCCTGTCCTATTTTGCACTATTGTATGAAATAAAAGTAATGTATTATACATTATACAAGTTAATTGGTTATGTGCCGCAGCTCGTATCTTCAAAAACTTGTATTGTGAAACATCGTCGTCCATTGAAATGGATTAAAATCTGTTACGTTTTAGCGTGGTTGCGGAATTTGTGACAGTAGACGATGTGCAGTTAAGAAGAGTATTTAAAGTTCAAAAATAAGAAAATGGAGTGCAGCAGTGAAGTGCACAGAAAGCCCAGTGAGCTGTAACAAATACTAAGCAATGAAAGCACACCAAAGAATAGCAAACATGAAACATTGTTCCAGAAGCAAGAGGCAGCTGAAGTGAGCATAAAACCCTCTTGATCAGCGATCAGGAACAGGTGAGTGCACTGATTGCCAGTCAAGAGCAGGTGATAGAAACAATGCTAAGGTGCAGGCAATAAAGTCGCTGCAACACACACAAAACAGGAAGTCTAAAATAGAATAAGAACACAAGACATGAAGTAAAACACCAAACATCCGACAATACAACACAAAACCAAAACGAGATATGGCGTGGTTGACAGGTCATGACGGAAAGGGGCTGGTGGCGACGGCGACTGGAACGCTGCTGCAGCTGGTGAGATGGAGGGGCGAGTAGCCCAGGATCCGAGCCTAGATCGCGGACGCTGCCGCTGTTGGCAAGGCCGGCATCCACAGCCGTTGCGGCAACGTGAGCTATTGAGACCAACACCCAGGTCCCAGGCGTTGCTGCTGTTGGCAAGGGGGAAGTCCTTGGATTGGCAACCTCCGTGGCAGACGAGGAGGTGGAGCTGGCTATGGCAGTGGCATCTGGTGCAGAGCCATCAGAGGCTGAGGTGAATGTGGTATCTGCAGCGGATCCACTTGTGGCGAAGCTGAAGATGGCGTCTGCGAGGGACCCACAAGAGGGGCGGAACTTGAAGTGGGTGTTTGTGGTGGAGCCACTGGTGGAGGAGTTGAAGGTACCGTCAGCGATGGACTTACTGGAGGCGAAGTTGAACATTGTGTCTGCAATGGACACACTGGAGGCGGAACTGGAGGTGGCATCTGCAGCGGAGCTACTGCTGGCAGAGCTGAAAGAGCAGTCTGTGGTGGGAGTTACTAAAGGAAAAGCTAAAGATGGCGTCTACGGCGGACTGACTGAAGGTGCAGCTGGAGGTGACGTCAGTGGCGGACTCACTGGAGGCGGAATTGGAGGTGCGGTCTGCGGCTGACCTACCAGATGGTGACGGAGCTGGTGGCGTTGCCACTGGGAAAGAGGCCGGCGCCGGGCGAGCTGTGCATCCCCAAATGGATTCCAGATACTCTACCTGGCTGGAGGAAGAAACTGGAGCCGCTGGTACAGGAGCCAGTGATGGGCAGATGGAGGCTTGGAGGAGGGTTGTTGCTAACCACCCCCCGTGCAGGTTCTCCACAGAGTTTGCGAGGAACAGGAGCAGGTGGTGCCAAAGCCTTAAAGTTTCTGCGGAGCAGGAATAGTCAGAGCTTGGGCTTTGAACAGCCAAGGGGCGAGTATTGGCAGGGCCCAGGTTTTGGGAAGTCGGAGAGCCGGTACTGGCGGGTACTGGGCTGTGCAAAGTAGGGGAGCTAGTGCTGGCGCTTCGGTCATTTCGTGGAGCTGGCTGGTTGCTCTAGCCAGAGAGAGAGAAAGTCCATGCCGACAGTGTTGCAACGTGGGTACGTGATCTTGAGCATCAAACACAGCAGCTTCTCCATATTTTATGTATAAATCTTTAGATATTATTTTAAAGTCATTGACTGGTGTTATTGACTGTTTTTGCTTCAGTATGGCGCAGACTAGCTAACTTCCAAGTGCTTCACCAAGTTAGCGAGCTACACGCGCTGACATGTTTTTGATGATTTCTTTCTTCCTTCACAATTTCTTTCTTCCAATGCTTGGGAAACAAGTCTTATATTGTTTGGATACTTTTACATTAGTTTCGGGCGGACTACAAATTTGGGTTTCGATCCAATACCAAGTCAGGTCAGTATTGATCATAGCAATGCTGATACAGATTCTTCACATTTTCAACATCATTGAATGATTACAGTTGTGATCACAATAATAAGCAGACAAAAAAAGAGATATACTATTTATATTATTTTGTTATTACCTATTATTATTATATACATTTTGATTTAAATGGGCAGCCTGGTGGCACAGTAGTTAGTGCTCGTGCCTCACAGCGAGAAGGTTCCGGGTTCGAATCCCGGGCTCCTATCTGTGTACAGTTTGCACGTTCTCCCCCTCACTGCATTGGGGGATAGGGTGATGGATGCATGAATTTTGCAAAAAGTACTACTGTATTGGCTTTATTTCGTATGTTTGTAAACAATAAAAAAAAACAGACAAAGGTATTTTGTGATAGTAGATAATGTTAATCTAATCGTTACTGTCGACATCTATATCAATATGACTACATCTGTTGATTGGCCACAAACTCTAGCTTAGCGGTCGCCTCCTATGGTGTGTAGTGTATAGCATGTTTAGTTAGTCTTTGTCCTCCAGTGAAAATGTCGTTCCATACTTTTTGATACTTAATTTTTGGCTTTGTTTCAACAAAAAAAATCTTACGATAATGAAACATATGTTTTTTTATTGGAATGGAAAGGAATTATATTTATTGTCATTGCACAAACCCAATTGCATTTTGTTTTCAGCACATACCTGTTCAAGATTAGACAAACAACATTGTGTAGGGTCACTGTTGCACTCAAAGAACAATTTTGGAAGATTAAAATACAAATTAAAAGGCATTAAACACATTGAGATTTTATTGTTGCACTCAAAGAACAATGTACTATTGTATAAATCACATGTATGTTATAATCCAGTATTAGGTTAGAAGAAAATAGAAACAAGCATTGTATCAAATGCTTTATGATTTAGAAATGACCCAAAAAAAATAATATGGCTAAAAGCACACAGATAAGACATGTAGCAGGTAGAACACACATTGCTAGAGATAAAACACAAATTGTAGCAATTTGTTACAAAATTCAGTCATTTTACTTGTACATTTGTATTAGTTTGCGCTACGTGGGAGATTTTGACCGCTGTAATATTTGGCATCAAACAAAGCAGCTACATGTGCACAACGGGAGCTGGTTAACTATATTACCTTTAACCTCCTTGTGCAGGTTTTTTTGATTGAATGATTGAAACTTTTATTAGTAGATTGCACAGTACAGTACATATTCCATACAATTGACCACTAAATGGTAACACCCGAGTCCAGGTCTGGATGCTTGTTATTTAAATATTTACCTAAGTTTGAAGTACAGGTGGTAAAATTGCATTGTCACCTTTGGCGAGGCATGTTTTAAAGCGTCACCTTGATCGATAGTTTTGCAGCCCAAATAACTCTATATTGTGCTTCACGTACCCTCTTCATCAACCAGTAGAACTCCCTTTATTTGCCATTCTCTCTCTCCCCACTGTTTCTGCTTGGGTTATCTGTGAAGTAATCTCAACCTGGCAGAAGCCTCCATTTTACTAATGATTTTCAATGTTGCAAAAATGTGTAGAATAAAAAATCAAATACAACATTTCTGTCAACAAATTTTTTCCGCAGCCTTTGATAGTAGGCTAATATAGACACTTACATCATGTGTTGCCTTCATTATATCCATCCATCCATTTTCTACCGCTTGTCCCTTACGGGGTTGCGGGGGGCGCTGGCGCCTATCTCAGCTACAATCGGGCGGAAGGCGGGGTACACCCTGGACAAGTCGCCACCTCATCGCAGGGCCAACACAGATAGACAGACAACATTCACACTCACATTCACACACTAGGGCCAATTTAGTGTTGCCAATCAACCTATCCCCAGGTGCATGTCTTTGGAAGTGGGAGGAAGCCGGAGTACCCGGAGGGAACCCACGCATTCACGGGGAGAACATGCAAACTCCACACAGAAAGATCCCGAGCCTGGATTTGAACCCAGGACTGCAGGACCTTCGTATTGTGAGGCAGACGCACTAACCCCTCTGCCACCGTGAAGCCGCCTTCATTATATAAGACTTCTAATTTTTTGCGGCTCCCGACAGATTTTTTTTTTCGTATTTTTGGTCCAATATAGCTATTTCAACATTTTGGGTTGCCGACCCTTGCCTTAAGGTAAAGAGTACAATGCCCATCTCTCATGGCAATCACTTCTAAACGTTTTCTACTGGTCACTTAGTGATTTGATGAGTTCAAGTCAAGATCAAAGTTGTACAGAAAATGTTTAAACAAAAGGTTGCCGACACCAAGAGAAGTTAATAAAAAATAACAGGAATAGGAAGTTTGGAAGCTGTGTCTCATCACAATCAGCTGCATGAATGTTTTCAAATATCCTATCAGCAAAGATCAGTAAGCAGAAAATAGACGATGAGAATTTTCCGTAAAGAGTGACATGCTGCGAGAGGCGGGATGGGAAGACTTCTGGAGGTCTCCATAGCGTCTGAGTCACAGCTTGCCGTCTTTCAGTGTACATGACTACTGATGATCACATGCTTCATCACAGTTTCATGAGCTACAAGCATGTCTACTCATGAGTAACACAAAAAAGAGTCAGGTTTTAAAGGTTAAAGTCCCGCAATGAAGACATGTGACCTCTCTTTGTGTCTATCTTTCGCTCACCAAAGCTACGATTACATGAGCGTCATTGTTCACCCTGTCAGAGTCTCAGCGTAGACAAAGAGTGTACTAAACTGTCGTCATACGTACTCTTAGCAACTGCACATATCCTCACAAGAGTCACTCTATTCCCAGCTTGCATCAAATTAATGACTTTTCTTATTTGAGGGAAATACATTTCTACATTATTTTCACGTCTTACACAGCCCAGGGATTGTTGAGGCCTAAAATGTCTGAATTTTTGGCAGCTCATTTTTTTCCAATAACATTGAAACAGCTTGTGATTCTATACATTTTTGGTGAATTTTTGAAGTGTTTATTGTAACCTAACCTCAAAAGCAAAGGGTTTCAACAACAACAAAAACAAAACAACTGTATTGATGTTTTACTCATTTTATGCCACAGATTTAAAAGTAGACATCAGATGGCAAAGTGCACTGTTTTAGTTTATTATAACTAATACTAATAATAACCAGAAAAATTATATTTTGCCCTGGACCTCTGACGGGAAGTTGCTGGAAGCCTTTGATTGATTGATTGATTGAAACTTTTATTAGTAGATTGCACAGTTCAGTACATATTCCGTACAATTGACCACTAAATCAGTGGTTCTCAAATGGGGATACGCGTACCCCTGGGGTACTTGAAGGTGTGCCAGGGGGTATGTGAGATTTTTCAAAAATAATCTGAAAATAGCAACAATTCAAAAATCCTTAATAAATATATTTATTGAATAATACTTCAACAAAATATGAATTTAAGTTCATAAACTGTGAAAATAAATACAACGATACAATATTCAGTGTTGACAGCTAAATTTTTTTGTGGACATGTTCCATAAATATTGATGTTAAAGATTTCTTTATTTGTGAAGAAATGTTTAGAATTAAGTTGATGAATCCAGATGGATTTCTAATACATCCCCCAAAGAGGGCACTTTAAGATAATGATTACTTCTTTGTGTAGAAATCTTTATTTATAATTGAATCACTTGTGTATTTTTCAACACGTTTTTAGTTATTTTTATATCTTTTTTTCCAAATAGTTCAAAAAAGACTAATACAAATGAGCAATATTTTGCACTGTTATACAATTTAATAAATCAGAAATTGATGACATAGTGCTGTATTTTACTTCTTTATCTCTTTTTTTATGATACGTTGGCATACTTCAAAGATGGCACCAAGCATGTGTCACACACCAAGTTATATGACTCTAAGGCAGTGGTTCTCAAATGGGGGTACACGTACCCCTGGGGGTACTTGAAGGTATGCCAAGGGGTACGTGAAATTTATTTTAAAAATATTCTAAAAATAGCAACAATTCAAAAATCCTTTATAAATATATTTATTGAATAATACTTCAACAAAATATGAATGTAAGTTCATAAACCTACTCAGTGGCCTAGTGGTTAGAGTGTCCGCCCTGAGATCGGTAGGTTGTGAATTCAAACCCCGGCCGAGTCATACCAAAGACTATAGAAGAATGGGACCCATTGCCTCCCTGCTTGGCACTCAGTATCAAGGGGTTGGAATTGGGGGTTAAATCACCTTAAATGATTCACGGGCGCGGCACCGCTGCTGCCCACTGCTACCCACTGCTCCCCTCACTTCCCAGGGGGTGATCAAAGGGATGGGTCAAATGCAGAGGACATATTTCACCACACCTAGTGTGTGTGTGACAATCATTGGTACTTTAACTTTAACTTTGACTTTAACTGTGAAAAGAAATGCAACAACGCAATATTCAGTGTTGGCAGCTAATTTTTTTGTGGACATGTTCCATAAATATTGATCTTTTTTTGTGAAGAAATGTTAAGAATTAAGTTCATGAATCCAGAAGGACCTCTATTACAACCTCCAAAGAGGGCCCTTTAACTTGACGATTACTTCTATGTGTAGAGAAATCTTTATTTATAATGGAATCACTTGTTTATTTTTCAACAAGTTTTTAGTTATTTTTATATATTTTTTTCCAAATAGTTCAAGGAAGACCACTACAAATGAGCAATATTTTGCACTGTTATACAATTTAATAAATCAGAAACTGATGACATAGTGCTGTATTTTACTTCTTTATCACTTTTTCTCAACCAAAAATGCTTTGCTCTGATTAGGGGGTACTTGAATTAAAAAAATGTTCACCAGGGGTACATCACTGAAAAAAAAGGTTGCAAACCCCTGCTCTAAGAATTAGAGAAATTGTTCGACAACAGTGCATAATGAAAAAAAATATTTTTTATAATGGAGCTTCGCTGCTTTGGCTGCTTCACCCACGACCCAACCTGGGATTAGCAGTAGAAGATGTAAGAATGGCCATGTTGTCTGTTTATGTTGTGTGCCCATTGAACTTTTCAATACGGCACTGTAAGGATACCAAACTCAGACAACTGAGAGAAGGGCTTTTTGTAAATAGATGCACCTGTGACCATTGTCCAAGGACACATCATTTTCTGTATGGTGTGTTGGAAAACTTCATGCTGAACAAAGTCTGATTGTAGTCAAACGTTTCGAGATATGGACTTTTCGAACACACCGTGAGCGCCTCAAGCTTTGGGGACTGTTCTAGTGTTCTTAGAAGTCCAGAAAGTGGAAAAATAGAAGAGGTTAAGGGAGTTAGAAAATGTGAATTTTTGTGTTTTTGAGGTTTTCAGAGCCCACATTTAACATTGGAGTCAATGATAGATTCTGCTGACTTTTTTGGCTTTGAGGGCCAACAGAAGCAAAATGGGACACACGACTTCCATAAAAGGGACTTTTTATGAGAGAAGACATGTGTGTCTACATTTTCACCGAAACACATAAAACTGGGATGAAAGATGTGGCCGTGAGGACAGGTTGTTCACAAACAAAAAATTGTGTGAAAAAAAAAAAAGTAGGCCAGATCTGGGTAAATTAAGACCTGGGTGCCGAATGCAGACCGTTAAGTTTTTCAATCAGGCCCGCCGGACATTCCCCCATAAATTGTTTATATCTTTAAGATGGAAACTGTAGCTGCCATTATGATGTGTAGTGCAGTTTTCAAATTACCGTAAGTCTTGAACTATGCAAAGTATTTCAATGGTTAGAATCTGCGCTTTTGCATGGTATACTGGTTACTATGGTAATCTAAGTCACAGCACCTCAGACGAGGCACCAAGCACTGTGGGTGGGGAGCGTTTCCACAAAGTGTTTCTAGAGCGACCAGCTTGAATTGCGAAAGACGCGAAAGGAGATTGTTACAACAAAGTTCTAAAGCTTGGTGATAAATCAGATGTAATAGATTGTAGGTGGGTTTTTATTTTACCCTTGGCGTTCATATTTCGCTGTGTTTGTTGCATTTTTGTTGCATTTCGCCTCATTGTGATTTATGTCGATTGAGGTGGGTGGGACCGTCATATGTTGTCAATATTCAGTGTTTTATCGGTCAAAGTTAATATTGTAAATCCCAAATTCTTTATTTACCTGTACATTTTGGGTGTCTCATTCAGTAAAAATATTCTAAATTCCATTCCGTTTTTTCAAGGCGGTCTGTCATAACGTTTTTAGCATTCATTGAGACATTATTGTGAGGTTTTGTATTATTGTTCCTAAAAATCAGGTATACCAGCCCCCAGACATATTATTTTCTCTAAATTTGGCCCCCCAGAGTCAAAGTAATTGCCCAGGCCTGATGTAGGCCATCCGCTTTAATGGCGCTTGCCTCCTTCCAATGGCCATCAAGCCAAAACCAAACTTTGGACCTAAACTCTTTTTAGCCAGGATAAAAGTAGACACATGTGTGAACAAATTGAGACATTAAGCACCGAGCTACATGAAAATATGGCTGCGCTACAAGAGGAGGTAATCTCGCAATTTTTTGCATTTGTCTCCATAAAATCCTCCGTTATTATGGTGGGGTGCAATTCAATGGGTCCACAGCGGGTCTTTTTCTGGAATAGCGTCGCCATGGTAACACGAAATGTTCCCAAATATAAGTAGCCCCCTATGCGCAATCGAGAAATTTTTGACGGTATAGGATATATAGGGGTTTGTTGACCGGTTTGTCATGATGAAAAAGATGAAATTTAAGAAGTTGCGTTGTGTTTGTTTTGCACTTGAAAAGTGTCTGTCCATCTTAAACATTCGTTCATATTCCAACACATTCACCCATGTACGCATGTACAGAGTATTTATGAACTATTGAGAGCGATCAATAGCGCTGATTTTTGCTGATAAATGAAAGACAATGAGAGACTATCATTACACTTGGACATCTTTGACATGTAATGCTCTCAGCATTGCAATTGAAACTATTTTTTGAAATTGTATTACCCTGGATAAATAAAGGTTTAATGAATACATGAATACATGTAAACTAGGAAGTCGAAGTTTACATACGACGTCACCCAGAAGGCTTAGCGCTGTAGACAGGTACAGGAAGTAGGTCTGAGCTTCAAGAGAGGAACGACAATTGTGTCGCTTGATCAATGAAGAGTTGATATATTGATCCTGCTTCCTCTACACAAGAAATAAACATGCGTTTTGATTAGACATTTTACATCCAAGCACATATAATGTGAATGAATCAATATATGATATAGATTACATTGTCAAAAACATGCAGGGAAAATTTGCTACAGAAATTTGGGTGACTTAAATTTACTTTCATTAACTTTGTGCTTCAATTTCATTTTTGTTTATTTTTTCAGTATTTAACAAACACTTACAATATTTCTTAAAACTGAATCCCCCCCAAAACGTGAAGACTGTTGTGTGTTGTAGAACACTCGCAGGACAAACAAAAAATTACCATGAAACCACACAAACCTGCTTCCTGTTGAAGGTCACGTTGTGGTGGAAACTACTTCTAAAATACTTTCCTCCAGTAATACTACGACCTGCAGTACTTACAAGGAACTTCACATTTCTTCCAACTTCAAAATTCCAATTAAAGTTGCTGATTGACTTTTTTTTAACAGCATTTTGTTTTAACGGTCAGCTTAAACTCAGATGAAAGTCAGGATAAAGAGACTTGGTGACCACTCCTGGCTTGCCTGTGAGAAGAACTTCCTGCTGAGATGTTCTATGGGAGGCAGGACCCGCATCTGCATTGGCATTGTGCTGCTAATCGAGCCCCATCTTAAAGATGCTCACATGGAAATGATAGCATTCTGATGGAGAAACATAAGATTCCCATCCATGGCTGAGCATCAAGGCTGACACTTGGATTACCTTTTCAGACCTCAGCTGCTCCCTTCTGCATTTCAATGGCCAGTTCTCAGAGAGTGTCGCCCCGGTCTGAAGGATTGGTCCCTCACAATACACAAGACGTGTAGAAGACGGATGATTGACAGCAGTCATTTTAAATGTAACTATGTCTGACTTCACTATAAGACTATTTGAACACCAAATACGGGCCAGGCATCTTATTTTTTTGACTAGCGAAAGTCTGGAACGATCAAAGTTAATATGTCAACAGTTTCTTAAATTAAAAGTTAATTCCTGTGATTACGATGCAAACTTTATATGACAAACTTCTACACTAAAGTCATGTTTCATCGGACATTTGGGGTTTTGAAAAGGTCGTTTTAAAGCAAACATGCTGAAAAGGAGATCATCTGAATCCCAGTAAGTAAATACTGGCCCAAAATTCATATGATTTTTGATGTACAGTGTTTTACTTTAGTTTACATTGTACCGTATTTTTCGGATTATAAATCGCTCCGGAGTATACGTCGCACCGGCCGAAAATGCATAACGAAGAAGGAAAAAAACATATATACGTCGCACTGCAGTATAAGTCGCATTTTTGGGGGAAATTTATTTGATAAAATCCACCACCAAGAATAGACATTTGAAAGGCAATTTAAAATAAATAAGAAATAGTGGACAACAGGCTGAATAAATGTATGTTATATGACGCATAAATAACCAACTGAGAACGTGCCTGGTATGTTAACGTAAGATATTATGATATGAGTCATTCAAATAACTATAACATAAAGAACATGCTATACAATAACCAAAAAGTCTGTCACTCCTATTCGATAAATCCGATGCAATCTTCTTCCTCTGTGTCGCTTCTAAACAACTCTGCCAACTCCAAATGTATGCGTCGCTTCCTCTCGTCGTTTTCTGCTGCATATTTCACTACGTCCAGCTTGTAATCTGCAGTAAATGATTTCCTTTTCGGTGCCATTTTTGTTCAGCCCTTCTCAGTTTTTATAAGTTACCGCTAACGATGAAATGATCCATTTTAATAGCTACTGCAGTAGCATATAGTAGTTAGCATTCCATGACCCACAATGCACTTCTGCCATGACCCTCCCCCGCCGAATTCTTATTGGTTGCCGTGTATGTGACGATTGCTGACGTGTGTGTGACGATTGCTGACATTTTCTTTGTCTCTTCCGCGAATGAGATAAATAATATTATTTGATATTTTACAGTAATGTGTTAATAATTTCACACACTCTGGAGTATATGTCGCACCCCCGGCCAAACTATGAAAAATCCGAAAAATACGCTAAATCCTTTATTCATCACCACAAGGGGTCTTAAACTCATTTTAACTAGGGGGTTGCCCGAGGTAGAGGCTTAGCAGCACTATTTATTCACTTCAGAAACAGGATTTAACCACATGACTAAAAAAGTTACCTACTTCTACCAGCAGCTGAGTTATGGTTGGTCTTAAGTAAATGTACATTTAAAATTTTATATTAAAAAAATGTATATTTTGACTTGAGATGGTCAGAAACCCCTGTGCTTGCTTACAGGAAGTTGCTCTTGTGTTGCCCAATGCGTGTTTGTTGTGCTGTCAAATGTGTGTGCAACCTGTATTTACAAACATGGTATCCAAATCCAAACATGTTTTTTTTTTTTGCTAGCTTTTTTTTGTGCTATTTTCTATGTTTACACCAACAAATAGTACATTTTGTTACTTCTTTTAACCCAGTTACGTGCTATCATACTAACGTTAGAATGCTAAAGTTTTATGCAAGCTGTTAAATTCATTTTGTACGTTTAAACCTAATCAATCATGGACTTTGCTACTCGAAGCTTTTGAGCAAATGTGAACAAAGTTAACGTGTGAACTGTTAGCATACTTCTGAGAAGATTAGCATGCCAATGTTTTCTGCTTGCTTCTTTTATGTATGCATAATCCCAACTCCCCAGATTGTAAATAATAAAATGTAAATAATCAAATGTATATACCGTATATTATCAAGTAAACGCCCTTGGGCAAATAACCGCCCATGTCCAAATAACCGCCCGGGGTCCGAGCCCATTTTGTGAATTAATAATAGCTCATGTATAGCGGTACACCACAACTGATGGACGGGAATACTTTAAGGGGCAAGAAGAACAGAAAGTTTGACTTAAAGTTCAAACTAACGGTTGTGAAGTTTGTGGCGGAGAATTCTGGTTTGGCAGCGGCCAGGCAGTTTAACGTTGACCCGAAGCGTGTACGCGAATGGAAACAAAAAAAGGGAGAACTGTTATCTCAGTCGACAATCGATGGAAAACGGGCTCGCTTATCTGGCGGAGGTAGGAAGAAAGTGAGCGACGAGCTTGATGCTAATTTGTGTCAGTTGATACATCACCTTTGTGGACTAAACCACCGTGTCTCCCGCAAAATGATCCGCATTAAGGCCAAGGAGTTGTATGCAACCCAAAGTTATACGAGAGACACCGTGGTGGTGTTTGGTGCAAAGAGTGGCTGGCTTAATCGATTCCTGCATCGGAAAAACTTTACCCTCAGGAGGAGAACAACTGTTGCACAGAAGGACGCTCCCGTCGAGAAGATTGTCAACTTCCTCGTTTTCACTACTAAACAGATAGAGGCCAAGAAAATCCAGCCCAAGAATATCATCGCCATGGATGAAACATCCGTCTGGTTTGACATGGTTGGTTTTAGTACGGTAAATGAGAGGGTCACCCGCTCTATCTGCCTCAAAACCACCAGCCACGAGAAGGCCCGCGTCACGGTGGCTCTTGCAGCCAAAGCAGACGGGACAAAGCTGAAGCCTTACATTGTGTTTAAAGGTGCTGTCCGTGATGTAAAGGCTATGCAGAGCATCCCCAGGGTGATCATAGCTTCCTGCAAGAATGGCTGGTTTAATGATGACCTGACAAAGGATTGGCTCCAGAGGGCAGTGGGGAAATTTCACTTCAGACCGAGGCTACTTGCATGGGACTCGTACCGATGCCATATCAGCGAGGCCACGAAGGCAGAGCTCAAAAGGGGTTACAACCTTACAATGACTGTTATATCTGGAGGGTGCACAAAGTACCTGCAGGCCCCCGATGTTGTGTGGAATGGCCCTTTCAAAGCGCAGCACCGTGACTACTATGATAACTGGATGGCTGGTGATAAAGACAAGACCTACACCAAGTCAGGGAATCTGAGAGCCCCTTCCCGCCACCTCCTGGTTGACTGGGTCCTGGAAGCCTGGGATGCTCTGGATCGGGATGCTCTGATCAACTCATTCAGGGTAGGCTGGCTGGCTGTGTGTATGTGTTTGAGTGTGCGTGTGTTGCAAACAGTAGCCATAGCTGATTGTTGCTTTCTTGTATCCTACAAGGTGTGTCGGCTAACGGTGGCAGCTGATGGGAGTGAGGACCAGCTCATTTACTGCCTCAAGGAGGGACAGCAATGTCAGGCAGGCAGAGAGATGCTTTTGAGGGCTAGGCAGCGAGATGCTTTTGAGGGCTAGGCAGCAGGGTGCTGCTGTGGTTTTGGAAGAGGAGGCAAGTGATGAGGAACAGCAGTTCCTCAATGAACTTGTGATTGAAGAGGAGGAGGATGATGAGTGGGTTTGAGTTGTATTTGGGGTTGTGTTTGCTGCAGTATTATTGTTTTGATGGTTTTATAGAGTACTTGGTACCATAATGTTATTTTTCCTGTATGCTGCTTTATTTAAAACTTGGAATACTCTAGCCGTTATTTTATTTAAGTGACACTATTATTGTTCTGTTTTGATGGTGGGTTTTATACTTGAGTACTTGGTACCATAATTGTTATTTTTCTCGGTAGGCTGCTTTATTTAAAAACTGTATTTATTTTCAGTATTGGTATTCTATTTGACAATTGCTCCACTACTGCCATGTTGAGGCCTTGTTGATCTCTTGTCTTTTGATAGTCTTGTTTTTTTGTTTGTGTGTTTACAATAGCTTTTACATTTAAAGTTTTCTATACGAAAAAAAAATACTGGATAGTAACCATTGTAACCAAATAATGGCCTGGTGCAGGCTGGTGCAAAAATAAATAAAAGCCTTGTGCAAATAACCGCCTGCTTCTTTTAAACGCCCGTCTCCAAAAATGATTTTGTGAAATAAATGCCCGGGCTACTATTTGGTAATATACGGTACTTGTTCTTATGCTTTCTGAGCTCACTATGTTCTCTGCTCGCTGTACATATCCTACAAAGTCAGACCTAAACTGTTACATTGTCCATTTCTCAGATGATATAATTGTTGATGACTGAAGTGCTGATATCAACCAAACCTAACACCCGCACCCCAACCCCTTCCACATCCCTCCCCCCGGATTGT
Organism: Nerophis ophidion; assembly: GCF_033978795.1. Taxonomy (NCBI): domain Eukaryota; kingdom Metazoa; phylum Chordata; class Actinopteri; order Syngnathiformes; family Syngnathidae; genus Nerophis; species Nerophis ophidion. The sequence continues at coordinate 48,639,263 of NC_084614.1, forward strand.
AAATAATGTAAATAATTCAATGTATATACTGTGATGATTAACGTGTGTGATGACTGTATTATGTTGATAGTATACAGTATATTTGTACCATGAATTGATTAACGTGGACCCCGACTTAAAGAAGTTGAAAAACTTATTTGGTTGTTACCAATTAGTGGTCAATTGTACGGAATATGTACTCTACTGTGCAACCTACTAATAAAAGTCTCAATCAAGCATGTAAACATTGGCATACTAACATTTTATGCAAGCTTTTTTTTCTACTTTCTATAATTACATCTGAAGGTAGTACTTTTCGGTTTACAAACCTTTAGATGGCGGCAAATGTAGGAACTCATTATTCATTTATTTTGTGTGCGCTGGAAGCCTTATGGCGCACATTTTGAAGACGTCACTTCCTTTGCAGTATAGTACATACGGGGCGTGACCATTTTGGAGAGGCGCAGCCCCCTATACATCACATCCTGTTTACGCAGTCCATTATTCTTTCGCCACTTTTCAGTGCTTCAGTGTGTGTTCCTTTTCTCGCTACTCACCAAGTTTTGTCGATTTTGCTTACTCAATACAGGTTTAAAAAGGCCAATGAACCAGCCTAGAAAAAAGAAGGGATTCGTTGTGGACTTAGACTTAAAGAGGACAGGAAACCTACACACACTTCTTCCGTGTGAGTAGGTTGTTTTATTTTGATAATGAAGAGATTGTTGATCCAATACCCCATGGTTACCTAGTTATGTTTGCTTTATATATATATATATATATATATATATATACATATATATATGTGTATATATACTGTATGTATATATATACATGTGTATATATACTGTATATATATTTATATATATTTATACTGTATGTATATATATATATATATATATAAAAATACTGTATATATATATATATATGTGTGTGTATGTATATATGTATATATATATATATATATACATATATATATATATATGTATATATATATATATATATATATATATATATATATATATATATATATATATATATATATATATATATATATATATATATATATATATATATATATATATATATATATATATATATGTATATATATATATATATATATACATACATATATATATAACATTATCTTTAAATTTTGCATTATTTTACTAAAATAGTAAGTAATAGTCAAGACTAAAACTAATTATTATACATTGTGTCTAATGGGTAACTATGTTTAACTATACAAACTTTTTGATATAAGAACCATGTTAAGTTTGTAAATCGAGGTTCCATTATACATTGTGGGTGCCTTTTCCCATAAAAACCTGTGAGCTTCTATCCCATTTTTTTTGAGTGATTGTAGTATAGTGAAAAAAAGTACAAAACTTAATGTTTTAAAAATATTTATGTAGTAGAATTATTAGTAGCAGTACTAGAGTATGTGAAACATTTGTATTACTCATTTTTAGTTTTTCATTGCCTTTTACTTTTGTTGCTGTATTCAAAAATGGTTGCAGGTTGCAGAATCTCTGTACTCCTATGTTTTTTGGTTGTTTTTTTTATGTATTTGCTTTACTTTTTGGTTTAAACCCCTTTGGAATCGCACAACGATTGGCACTTTTGAAACGCTTGCTCTACTTTTCATACTTTTTTGTTAACTTTTTGAATATGCACTGCAACCACATACAAGTAAAAGTAAATCCTATCCTAAAAGGGTACAAAAGTACATGGTTTTAAAATTTTTTATAATTATTAGTAGTAGATGTAGTAGTCAATGGTCAGCGGGACAGTTTTTGGGGATTTTGCGATTATTTTCCAGTGTTTAGTGTTTACTTCTGTTCTAGTGCTCCTTCCTTCCTTTGTACTTTCCACTTCCAGTGAGCTTCCCCTGCATTACAAAGCTAGTGTTGCGCGCTGATTGACACACCTGCCTCTGCTGGGGGATTAAGACACGCACCTTTTGGCAAGTGCCTCGTATGCCGACGCTGTGTCTCAGACGGTGCATTGTTTACTGTTTGTATTCAGTGTGTTGCCATGTTGGATGTTTTTCATTGCCAGCGCACAAGTGTGTGCATGGTTATGCTTTACCTTCTTGTGCTGCCCGAAAGACATTTCATAGTACTGTTTTTTTTCCTGCAAGTCGCCGCCTGTCTCTCCGGAAAAACTTTTTTTCTTTTTAAATATTTCAGGAGTTGCAATATTATTATCATTATTTAAATAAAAAAAATACATATAAGCAACTATTATTATTACAAAGGTTCATGTTTTTAAAATATTTCAGTAGTTGTAGTATCACTATTAATAGTAGTAGTAAAATAAAGTACATGTTTTCAAAACCTTTCAGCGTAAATTTGGACCCAACAGATATATTAAAAGAAGATATTGGGAGTCAGACGTTTTCTGATGTCAACGATCCTCAACTATCCATTCACAGTCAGAATTGCCAGGGAAAATTATTAGTAGCATTATTATTATTAGTAGTAGTAGTTGTAGTAGAAGACTTTTAAGTAGGTATTTTTGAGTTGAAAGTTTTCTATCCAATCACAGTCAGCACTAATATGGAGTAGTAGTTTTAGTAGTATTTGTTGTACATATTTTAGATTTAGGTATTGTTTGTGAGTGAATACATTTTCAAAGATCCTGAACTATCAGATCGCAGTTAGAACTGATATGGAGTATTCATTGTGGTAATAGTAGTAGTAGTAGCAGTAATAGTAGTAGTAGTAGTAGTAGTAGTAGTAGTTTTACTTTATTAGATTATATGTTCTGGACAAGAAATATTTTTTTTAATCCCGTATGCTCTTGTATGTTTTGTAGACTTTTAGTTTTGCTTTTGTTTAATTGTCTTCTGAAGCAACTAATGGGGAACCCTTATACATATTTAAAAAACCTTAAACACACACACACACACACACACACACACGTACTGCATTTGTAGTAATATTCATCATCATTAGATAGTAAAGATTTGATGACATTAGTTCTTCTATATGTCAGACTTCACAAATTTCCTTTTACAGAAAACAAAACTACTCAAGTTAGAAATAAATAAATAGGATCACATGAAGTTATTTCTTTTTGATTACTGTACAGTTACATTTTACAGTAAAGCACAAGTGAATGATAATTATTAAAGTAGACATTAGGACCAAAGTGGCAAACTCCACTCTAATAAAAAACTATGAAACTCTGTAATTATTATTTCATGGGTTGTAATTCATTACAATTTATAACACATTGCAATCCAAATGATATTAGAATAATTATTAGCAGAATAGGCTGCTCTATTGCATATTCATACGCATGCACAGTATATTTACTGTATGTGCCACGTCCACTTAGTTCATTATGATTGAAACAAAAATGTAACTTTTTTTCATCTTCAAAGCGTTATTTTTTTACAGTCGCTAGGACACATTTATCAATACTTAGATCACTTTTTCAAAACTCTTCACACAGTGAGCACAACAGAAGTATAAATGGGCTAAACTTATCATTGATTTGGCACAAAACCCATTCAATGACTACATTTTTCAAATTACATTAATTCTTTTCTCACTTCGACACAACAACCGCCAAAACTATGTATACTTACAGGCCACTTTGCACATTCTTACATACTGTTTTCAGAACTGTTCAATTTAAGTAATACAAACAATACAAAATTGAATAAGACAGCAATTTGCTACAATTCTACAGTAATATTTTAATGAAATATATTTCAAATCGTAAAATACATCCATCCATCCATGTTCTACTGCTTATTCCCTTTGGTGTCACGGGGGGCGCTGGTGCCTATCTCAGCTACAATCGGGCGGAAGGTGGGTACACCCTGGACAAGTCGCCACCTCATCCAAGGGGCAACACATATAGACAGACAACATTCACACTCACATTCACACATTAGGGCCAATTTAAGTTTGCCAATCAACCTATCCCAGGTGCGTGTTTTTGGAAGTGGGAGGAAGCCGGAGTACCCGGAGGGAACCCATGCATTCATGGGGAGGACATGCAAACTCCACACAAAAAGATCCCGAGCCCGGGATTGAACCCCAGACTACTCAGGACCTTCGAATTGTGAGGCAGACGCACTAACCCCTCTGCCACCGTGAAGCCCAAATCGTCAAATTAAAAGCTATAAAAAAAATTGGACAATTCCACCATCCAATGAATGCTGGATGCCTGGACATATCAGCAAAAGATTGCCAGGGATTGATCAGAAGATTCTTTCCGAGGTGTATCGCCCTAAATCAGTGGTTCTCAAACTTATTTCATTGATGTATCCCCTGTGAACATTTTTTAAATTCAAGTCCCCCTAACCAGAGCAAAACATTTTTGGTTGAAAAAAGGAGATAAAGCAGTAAAATACAGCACTATGTCATCAGTTTCTGATTTATTAAATTTTATAGCAGTGCAAAATATTGCTCATTTGTAGTGGTCTTTCTTGAACTATTTGGAAATAGTTTGGAAATGGAGATATAAAAATAACTAAAAACTGGAGCTGAGATAGGCGCCAGCGCCCCCCGTGATGCCAAAAAGGGAATAAGCGGTAAGAAATGGATGGATGGATGGTTAAAAAATAAACAAGTGATTCAATTATAAATAAAGATTTCTACACATTGAAGTCCTCTTTGGGGATTGTAATAGAGATCCATCTGGATTCATCAACTTCTATGCATTTCTTCACAAAAAAAGAAATCTTTAACATCAATATTTATGAAAAAATCTAATTGTCAACACTGAATATTGCATTGTTGCAGTTCTTTTCACAGTTTATGAACTTACATTCATATTTTGTTGAAGTATTATTCAATACAAGGATTTTTGCATTGTTGCTATTTTTAGAATATTTAAAAAAAAATCTCATGTACCCCTTGGCATACCTTCAAGTACCCCCAGGGGTACGCGTACCCCCATCTGAGAACCACTGCCCGAGATGACATAAGATGTGATGTGGATGACAACCTGTGGCCAAATGGAGAAGACTAAGTAGATTAGCATTACTATTGTATCTGTATCTGTGAATGGTGGGCATACAAACTTTTGTATTTTGGAATTACTCTGTGCAGGAAATAATAATAAAAGACATCAAATATATTGAAGCATTCTGCACCATGTCTGATTCATTCCAGTCACATATATTTTGCTGTCGATTATAAACAGACATGCCCTTGTTTTGTACAACAAAACATTGTAAAATGCTATCTGTTGTTAGTGTTTTTTTAGCTCATTGTTTTGTGGGTGAAAAAGTGTGTTTGTTGTCTGTCAACCTTTGTTAGTGTTCTGGAAGAATGAGTTGATTTGAGACATATATGAAGTGATTTGCTAGTTTTGGTGCATTTTGAAGGTGAAATGAACAGATGTGTCGAGCTGACAGTTGGTGTGGAGAACTCTGTGAAGATTTTTGAAAAAGTGACTAGGTATTGGGAAATGTGTCCTAGCGACTGTAAAGAACTGTAAATGATGAATTTCGCTTTATTGATATATTAAATAATTAATTCATTTATTTACTCATTCATTCAGCCATTCATGCACTCACTTATTTATATTAAATCCAACATTAGATGTTTTGGGCCTTGTTGTCCACTGTAAAATAATGTTGTGTATAGCATTGGTGCTTGCTCATCACCCCCCTGTGTGTGTGTGTGTGTGTGTGTGCGCACACACACACACACACACACACACACATACACACACAAAGTTAACATCTGTACTTTTTGTCTTTGTTCCATTAACCCAAAATTCCCCTTTGAATTACACATGCTCATGTAAATTTCTATTTCATTTGTTCAATTGGACTTTGAGAAAATAATTTTGTAAACTAAATAGTGATTGAGTTGTGTGATAATTGAGTATTATTTAGAGCCATACCCCCAAAACATATCATAACACATATTTTTGTCATTAAAATATTTGATCATTTGATAACGGTTTATTTATTTCATAAGTTACTTGACAGAACATCACACGTTTACACAAAATTCAACAAAAAGGATTAACAAGAAGCAGAGTTTATTTTATCTGTTGATTTATTTTGATTTAAATCTTAATCATTACTGATGATTTGTGCATTGTTCATCTGGTGATGTACTAAAACTACAGTGTACATTTGGTGATGTATTACGACTACGGTGTATATTTGGTGATGTAATACAGAGTACCTGAGGTGATGTACTACAACTACTATGTACATTTGGTGATGTACTACAAAGTATATGTTGTGATGTACTACAGTGTACAAATGGTGAAGTACTCCTGTGTACATTTAGTGATGTACTGCAGTGTAAGTTTGGTGAAGTTCTACTGTGTACATTTGGTGATGTCGGGATTAATCGTTGTTGAACTTTGGACGTTGGCAAGTTGATTCTTGCCTGACGCAACAAAATAAAGAACAGGGAACTTTTTGCTTCTTGATTTCCTTGTGGGCTACACGCCACTAAGGCGCACACACACACACGCACGCACACGCACACACACGTACACATACGCGTGCGCACACACACACTCGCACACGCGCACACGCGCGCGCACACGCACATGCACACTCACACTTTCTTTTATTTGTTACCTTCTTAACACCTCTGAAAAATGCCTACCTCTTTAAGACCACACTTTCTCGATATATAAAGATTTGTATTTTACAACTTTAATAATATACACATCCTATGCAAATATAAAAAGTTTTGGGGGGTTTTAGGGACCGAATGTCCCTTTGGGACAGAGGACCCTATTGAATTTCTAGCGTTTTATTCTTTCTTTCTTTATTATTATTCCGCAGTTTAGAGCTGTAATTTGACCCCCTTAACATTGCGATTTAATAAAAAAAACCTAACCCCAAAACAAAAAATGGTGATTTAGCGCCCCCTAGGAAGAAAACACAGACAAAACTGCCTGTAACTTCCAGTAGGAATGTCGTAGCGACATGAAACAAACACCTCTATGTAGGTCTCACTTAAACCTAGATTTCATACACTAACATTGTTCAGCAAAAATCAACAGGAAGTTTGCAATTCCCCCTTCAAAACACTCACTTTTGCGTCTTTGAGCTGTAATTTGACCCTTTTAACATGCTTCAAAACTCACCAAACTGAACACACACATCAGGACTGGCGAAAATTGCGATCTAATCCGAAAACCTAACCCCAAAACTCAAAATTGCACTCTAGCGCCCCCTAGGAATAAAACACAGACAAAACTGCTCCTAGGAAGAAAACAGACAAAACTGCCTGTAACTTCCAGTAGCAATGTCGGAGAGACATGAAACTCTATGTAGGTCTCACTTAGACCTACATTTTATATACTGACAACCCCCATCAAAAATATACAGGAGGTTTGCAATTCCCCCTTCAAAACAAAAGTTTTGTAAAAACCGATCACCTTATATCAAACATTATCTCCTCTGAGCGAGTTTGTCATCTCGGTTTAAAACTACCACAGGAGAGAGATTGAACCCTTCTGATTAAAAGTTGGTGAAAGAGTTTTAATTACTGCTATGTTTTGATTTTATCAGCCTTCAAAGAACCGCTGTGCTGAAAACCATTTCAAAGAGGGCTACCGTGCGCAGACACAGTGAGGGAGACTTTTTTTTTCTTCTTTTTTTTCCATACCGTCTGCTGCTGGTGCGCACGCGCCAACATTTGTGAGGGAGAGACTGTGATCGTCTACACCAAGATGGTTGCCAGGTGCCGTAGCTAAGCCGGTATGTTTTAAAGTTGTCGTTTGCCTGCATATCGTGACAACAACCGTCCAACATTTTACAAC
>NC_084614.1:48649502-48664502 GCF_033978795.1 Nerophis ophidion
TTTGGGTTGGTGCACTAATTGTAAGTGCATCTTCTGTTTTTATGTTGATTTAATAAAAAAATTAAAATAAAATTTAAAAAAAATAAAAAATACATTTAATAAGAAAATTTAAAAAAAAATAATTAAAATATCTTCTGCGGCCGGTACCAATCAGTCCAAGTGAGACCTACATAGGGACCACTGATATACGCCATAGGACACTAATTACAAGAATACATATCTCAACAAAGCACAATTAACAATTAGTTACAACTCATACTAACACACAAATACAACAATAACACAAAAATAACAAATTACAATAAAACACAAATTACAATAAGACACAGATTTCAATAGGACACTAATTACAAGAAGACACATATCAACAACACACAATTTACAATTAGTCACAACTCATATTAACACACAAATATAACAATAACACAAATATAACAAATTACAATAAAATACAAATTACAATAGGACACAGATTTCAATTGGACATTAATTAAAAGAAGACACATCTCAACAACACACAATTCACATTTAGTTACAACTCATAATAACACACATATATAACAATAATACAAAAATAACACATTAAAATAAAATACAAATTACAATTAAAGCTGCAAGCAGCATTGGTCGGGCCCGCTTTGGCTGCTGCCCCCGCGACCCAAGCCCTGGTCTTAGTCAGACCTACATAGAGGTTTTTGTTTCATGTCTCTACGACATTCCTAACAGAAGTTACAAGCAGTTTTGTCTGTGTTTATTCCTAGGGGGAGCTAGAGCGCAATTTTGATTTTTAGGGTTTGGTTTTTTATTAGATGGCAATTTTCGCCAGTCCTGATATGTGTGTAAAATTTGGTGAGTTTTGAAGCATGTTAAGGGGGTCAAATTACAGCTCGGCGTTTCTGGATGTTGTTGATAAATGGTTTTTGCTTTGCATAGTAGAGCTTTAACTTGTACTTTGAAGCATTTTAAGGGGGTCAAATTACAGCTCAAAGAGGTAAAAATGACATATTTTAGGGAACTTTGTGCAGGGGTTGTTTGAAGGCGCGTAAAATCTAAACCGGAGCAGTAATCAAAACTCTCTGGATAGCTTTTATTCAGAAGGGTTCAATCTCTCTCCTGTGCGAGTTTGAAGCCGACACGACAAACGCGCTCAGAGGAGATAATGTTTGAAAAATGGTGACGGGTTTTTACAAAACTTTTGTTTTGAAGGGGTAATTGCCAACTTCCTGCATCTCAACAACAAACAATTTACAATGTGTTACAACCCATAATAACACACAAATATAACAATAACACAAAAATAACAAATTACAATAAAATATAAATTACAATGAGACACAAATTTCAATTGGACACTAATTACGAGAAGACACATCTCAACAACACACAATTTATGATTAGTTACAACTCATAACACACAAATATAACAATAACACGAAAATAACAAATTACAATAATATACAAATTACAATAAGACACCGATTTCAAAAAGACACTAATTACAAGAAGACACATCTCAACAACACACAATTTACAATTAGTTACAACTCATAATAACACACAAATATAACAATAACACAAAAATAACAAATTACACCAAAATACAAATTACATTAAGACACAGATTTCAATAGGACACTAATTACAAGAAGACACATTTCAACAACACACAATTTACAATTGGTTACAACTCATAAGAACACACACATATAACAATAACACAAAATAACAAATTACAATAAAATACAAATTATAATAAGACACAGATTTCAATAGAACACTAATTACAAGAAGACACATCTCAACAACACACATTTTACAATTAGTTACAACTCATAATAATAACACACAAATATAACCATAACACAAAAATAACAAGTTACAATAAGATACAAATTACAAGAAGACACAAAATACAAGATATTTCAATATTTGCAAGCATAAACACCCTTAAAGGCTACAAACCGTGATATGACTTTATATTGTGTACTTCTTAAAATAAACAAATATATTTGGAATGATGTACTGCAAAGTGAACTGACTGTGTATTTATTGGCAGTAATGTGCTTGTTTGAACGCAGTAAAATAAAATATATTCTTCTGGTTTGAAACAACCTTAGATACAATTTTTTCTATTTGCTCACACACAATTGTACTAACTGTGTGCCTTTTTTCAAAAGATATACACACATTTCCAAACACAACATTCAATTTTCTGAATTCCTAAATTATTTGCAAAATGACACACTTCAGTCAAACATTTGCCCATTCATCAAAATAAAGCAAGCTTTTGTAAAAATGCAGTTTTATTTTCATCTCACTCACACAGACTTCACATCAGACACTATTGGAGTGAGTTACCCAGAACAATGATAAATACAAAACAAATTTGGAAAAAAAAGAAATCACATGTTTGAGGCATTTTGCTTGACCTTTTTTGCACATGTGATGAATTACTGTAACTTGACAAAATATATTGGCAAATCCATACCAATCGTCATTGTTTACTTTGAAGTGGGCCTATATGTAAGGACCTAAAGAGAAAGTAAAAATATTCTGTAATATTTTCAACAACTGCCTAACAATGATGGTGCAAACTGAAAATATGTATTTTTCCCCACATTCAGGTAAAGTAACATATTACAGTAGTCAAATTAAAATCTGAGACAAATAAAAAATTTTGAAAACAAATCTGCAGAAAAATACAAATTACAGCAGTGTATAGGCTTCATTTCCAGACTTAGGCAACAACAACTCTATGAAAGAACATATTCAAATGCTTCAGTTACTGTTGACCTGTTACGTCAACCATAAATAAAATATCAAATTATTGATCCTGTCTTAAGATGTGTCCAAAATGAAAAGAACTGTTGCTGTTGTTGGAAGATTTTATTTTATTTCATGAATAATTCTTCAATCACACACGTTTTACATGCAGTCAACTCAATTATTGCTTTATTTTTTCTGAGGGGGAAAACCTGTATGTGCATGAATGTGTTTGTGCTTTAGTGTGTGCGTGTGTGCATGCGAGCAAGTGCGTGTGTGTGTGCGCGTGTGTTTGCCCGCTCGTGCGAGTGTGTGCGTGACAGCGTTTTTGGTGGGGCTACCAACTTTATTATATGTACTTTTATACTTCAAATATAGTTTTCATGTTTGTATAACGTTCCCTTCAATTTGGTATCAAATGTATATGCAGACTAAGATTGTAGCGAACACAAGTAAACGAAAAGGGATTAAGGCAGGGGTTTCAAACCGGCCCGCACCTTGATGTGAAAATGTATTGTTGGTGCGGCCTGCGAGTCTTATATAAACGGCGCTTTTTAGCGTCAAACCTGTATACCCTCGATTTTTCTGGGAGACTCCCAATTTTCAGTGCCCCTCAAGGGGTAATCATTCTCCCGAATTACACCCAAACAACAATATTAGGGGGGGAACCGTGGAGGCACTGCCTTTACTGTCCTCTATAACCTGTATTAACAGCGTGCCAGTCCAGCCACATATTGTATTTGGCTCCTTTAGACGTACTAACAGCGTGCCAGTCCAGCCACATATTGTATTTGGCTCCTTTAGACGCAGTAAGCGACTGCAAGACATAGTTGATCAACAGCCACACAGGTCACACTGAGGGTGGCCGTATAAACAACTTTATCACTGTTACAAATATGTGCCACACTGTGAACCCACACCAAACAAGAATGACAAACACATTTTGGGAGAACATCCGCACCGTAACAGAACATAAACACAACAGAACAAATACCCAGAATCCCATGCAGCCATAACTCTTTCTGGCAACAATATACCCATCCTCTCCCCATCCTATATTGTAGCCCGGTAGAATTAGAGCTGCATTGGATTCTGGGTATTTGTTCTTTTAGGTTTATCTTGTGTTACGGTGCGGATGTTTTCTTAAAATGTGTTTGTCAATTTTGTTTGATGTGGGTTCACAGTGCGGCGCATATTTGTAACAGTGATAAAGTTGTTTGTACGGCCACCCTCAGTGTGACCTGTATGGCTGTTGATCAAGTATCCCTTGCAGTCACTTCCGTGTGTCTGCAGAAGCCTCGTACAGCATGTGACTTGGCCGGCACGCTGTTTGTATGGTGGAAAAGCGGACGAGACGGCAAGTTGTAAAGGACGCTAAAGACAGTGCCATCACGGCATGCCCTTAATAATGTTGTCCGGGTAAAAACCGTGAGAATGATTGCCCAGGTAGATTGTCGGAAGGGGCACTGATATTCGGGTGTTTCCCGGAAAGATTGCGAGAGTTGGCAAGTATGTTGCTAGAGCGGGAAAGCCATTCAAAGAAGGGGAATTCATTAAAAAGTGCATGTTATATTTTTTTAAGAAATCTTTTCTTGCGGCCCAGCCTCATCCAGTTTCTGCATCCAGTGGCCCCCAGATAAATTGAATTTGAGACCCCTGGATTAAGGTCTTTCAAACAGACACATTTAATACGAACAAAATTATGTATGATTTTGTATCTCTAATGTATCCATCAACATTGTTTATATGACATTTGTTAAAGTATGACCATGTAACTTTATATATATATATATATATATATATATATATATATATATATATATATATATATATATATATATATATATATATATAAATGTATATATATATATATATATATATATATATATATATATATATATATACATATATATATATATATATAGTACGTACATACATATATATATATATATTTGTATGTATGTACTGTATATACATATATATATATATATATATGTATATATATATATATATATATATATATATATATATATATATATATATATATATATATATATATATATATATATATATATATATATATATTAGGACTGTCATCGTTAATGCGTGATTAATGAAAATAAATCACGTCATCATAAATGAATCAAAATTAATCAGAGCTTTTGTTATGACTGTGCATAAACCCTCCACCTATTTTACACGGTGCAAAGATAATTGATGAGAGGCGGGGAATTTCACTTCAAAACTCGCTCTGATGGAACTTTGGATAAAACTGAGGTAGTTTGTTGGCATTGCAGCAAAAAACTTTATCATTGTTGCACAATAAGTTTAAAATAGCATCTTAAAGCAACGCACATACATGGTTTCCTAGGATGGATAAAACTAGACAATTCTGACAACAGACAACTTGTATTTTCTGACATTCCCATAGTTCCTTCAGCTGTCGGACACTTTATACATAATTTTATATCTACTGTACCCATTTTAAATAACTGAGAGGGTATATAATACAATCTATTCAAGATGTTTAATTGACTGAGTTCATTTTTGATTGATCTAAAGCAGGGGTCCCTAAGCTACGGCTCACAAGCGTACTATATGTATGTATATATATATATATATATATATATATGTATATGTATATAGATTTTTTTCTTTTTATATATATATATATATATATATATATAAATATATGTGTTTGTATATATATATGTATACAGTATATATGTATATACATATATATGAATATATTTATGTTTGTGTGTATATATGTATGTATATATATATATATATATATATATATATATATATATATATATATATATATATATATACATACAGTACTTATATTATATCATATACGTATATATACAGTATATATGTGTGTGTGGGGGGTCTATACCTGTTTGTGTGTGTATGCGTGCGTGCGCGCGTGTGCGTGTGAGTGTGCGTGTGCGTGTGTGTGTGTTCGTGTGTGTGTGTGCGTGTGTTATTAATTATGGTGAATATTTCAAGTCAGTTGGGATTAAAAAAACTTTTACCATATGATGAGCTTTACATTAGTTGGAAAAGTATTTGGGTTGGGATGAATAATAACAAAGATATGAAGTTGTGTAGCTTTTTGGAAACAATATGACATCATATTTAATATCGTTTAAACGTTACTGTAGCTTCCTAGTATTGAAGTTAAGAAAATTAGTTATTTTTCCAATAAATGTGTTCCAATGCTTTATCTTATCATGTCGCTTACAAAAATATCAATAGAATGTACAATAAGGTGTGTATAATAATGTGACCAAAGGGGCAGAAAATGTCATATTTAGTTTTGTTTCACAAATGTATATTTATGGGTTTTTCTGATCTGCAGCATGTGAGTCAATAAAATATGTACAATTGAGCATCGTATCACTGCATTCATGCTTTCACTTCATAAGGTGAGATACATCAGATATAAATGTGTACTGAAATGAAATTATATATCAAAAAATGTTAACACATGTCTTTTGTTTTGGAGTGTCATTTATATGCATTGTTGAGCCTTCAATGTTATGTTATTTTAGCAATTAATGGGGATTCATTTTAGACAAAAAGCATGCACACACACACACACACACACACACACACACAGACACACACACACACACACACACACACAGGATGACTTAAGCTTAATGAAAGCATGACGTGGTGCAAGATGTAAAAGTTTGGGAAGTACATGACACAGAAGTATGACAGAGGATGATGTCACAGTGAAGATGAAGAGAATGAGGATGTGTCATTGTTGCAGAGAAAATTCCGTAAGACAACTCACGTCTGCTCCAAATCCTGCTTAGTCAGCATTCCAGAGAGACAACTAATGGTCTTGTTTCATGAACAAAATGATCCATTACAATTACCAACGTTAATCCTGAGGTCTGTACCATGAAGCAGGTTTTAATTAAACCCAATCTATTCTATGTTAGCTGGCTAAACCAAAGAAGTTTAATCAAAGACACTTTTTCTAGCATTCTTGTAAAAGGGGTAGCGTTTTCAGCAGAGGACCAATGACAAATATCAACAACAAAGCAGGAGCTGTGGCTTAATGGAGCAAGTTATGATACGAAGTAGGACTACACACATATTTGCTGAAGGAACCATGTTTGCAAACACTAAATGTGGGAGAACGTGTGGATTATATCAATATTACTAAACGAACATACGTACTGTACATACTGTACATACCGCAATGCCCGACTAGATAACTATAGAGTTTTGGTTTTATTCCTTCAGTTAGAAGTGGTGTGAGGCAAAGGTGGGCGCAAACTTGAAAAAAATACATAAACATGTTGGTTAATTACATAATTTTACAATTATTACAGTAAAAACTGAGGACAACACATACCAGACATTGCCAGACAGGCAAACTCAAATAAAAGTGTGTGTTTTGATGAAAATGTCTACATACCTGGCATACCTTTCATTAAGAAACTCATTGAGAAAATCCTCACTCATGACTCGCAAGAATTGTATCTTACACTTCTTACGATTGTTACAAAACCTTATGCTCACCGATCTCTACAGGATTCCTATGATTGGTGACATCATCGGAGGCAACTACTTGGTCAGTAGATGGTGCTCAAAGATAACCTGCTTTGCCCGCTGCAAGTTACCTCTAATTGCATAAGTGACACTTCTTAAACTTTAAAAAAGCACTTATTTATTGGTGTTGTTTCAAGCTGTCTTACTGGTTCGCCAAGATTAGGGTTATCCGGTTATTTTGTACCGGTAACATAACCAAAATGTATTTCGGTTCTTTTTTAAATAAAGGGGACCACAAAAAATGGCAGTATAGGCTTTATTTTAACAAAAAATCTTAGGGTGCATTAAATATCTATTTCTTATTGCAATAAAAGAACACATTTTGTCCTTGAATAAAATAGTGAACATACTAGACAACTTGTCTTTTAGTAGTATGTAAGCAAACAATTTGTCAGCTGATATATGCAGTAACATTGTGTCATTTATCATTCTATTATTTTGTCAAGATTATGAGGGACAAACTGTAAAAAAATATTATTAATCCACTTGTTCATTTATTGTTAATATCTGGTTATTTTCTGTTTTAAAATGTGTTACTTACAAATGTAATAATCACTTATTCTTCTGTTGTTTGGATATTTTACATTAGTTTTGGATGATACCACAAATGTAGGTATCGATCCGATACCAAGTAGTTACAGGATCATACATAGGTCATAATTTAGGTTATCGTGTGTCCAGGGACACATTTCCTGAGTTTATGAATATAATATTAATTTTGTTAGAAAAGAAAAAATGGTGAATGGTCCCCCGAAGACAAAAAGGCAGACAGCGGTGCAGAGAACGGACAGCTGAAGATGAAGAAGAAGTTGAAGATGAAGAAGAAGTTGAACATGAAGAAGAAGTTAAAGATGAAGAAGAAGTTAAAGATGAAGAAGTTAAAGATGAAGATGAAGAAGAAGTTAAAGAAAAAGAAGTTAAAGAAGTTAAAGACGAAGAAGTTGAAGTTTGTTTTTCAAAACCTATTCAAAATGTTGAAAATTTTAGGATTTTTTTTTTTTTGGTAGCAATATTTTACATGTTTAAGAGCTGAATTCTGCCACAACCCTACTGGACTTGTACATCTATTCATTAAGGCTTGGTTAAGGAGAATAATTGGGAAAGTCTTTAACAAACTATTTGCATGTACACTCAAAACACACGGTGATTACAGCGGCAATACCTTTTCCTGTTAAATTAAACATAGTAATAATAATATAAAATATTTTTAAATTGTTCAAAGACCTGTTAAGTGTATTATATTACATATATTACATATATTCATATATATATATATATAGATTATTACTTTTAAAACAACTGACATCTGACAAATTATACTGTTAGTATCAGACAGCTGAGATAGGCTCCAGCACCCCCTCGACTCCAAAAGGAACAAGCTGTAGAAAATGAATGGATGGAAAAGTATATGACGTCATCACTTTGATTGACAGTTTGAGAAAAAGTAGGTCCTCTAATCTCACCTGTTTATTCACTATGTCACTGCATCGAACAGATCAGTGTGTAGATGCTAAACAATTTTTTTTCAGCTAAACTCAGACAAAACAGAAATCATTGTTTTTGGCCGACAGAAGCAAATAGAAAGTATTACTAGTCGCCTTCAGGCTCTCTCCCTGGAACCAAATAATCAGGTTAGAAATTTAGGGGTTATTTTAGAATCAGACTTGAACTTCAACACCCACATTAAGTAACATCAACAGCTTTTTACCACCTGAAAATCATTGCCAAAATGAGAGGCATAATGTCTAAATCCCACTTAGAAAGACTAACCCATTCCTTTGTCTCCAACAGGTTAGACAACGCTAATGTCCTTCTCACTAGGCTCCCTGAACGAGCTGTAAAGGAGCTGCGATACATCAAGAATGCTGCTGCTCGCGTGCTGACTAGAACCAGGAAATATGACCATATTAAACCAATGCTTAGGTCACTACACTGGCTTCCTGTTGCTCAGAGAATATACTTTAAAACAGCTCTGCTTGTGTACAAGTATTTTCATGGTCTTGTGCCAAAGTACATCTCTGACATGTTAGAGCCGTAAGAATTATCTCCAGCTCTGAGAACCTCAGGGAGTGGTCTCCTGCTGGTGCCCAAACACTGTGAGGCTGTGTTTCAGATGTATGCTCCTCAAATCTGGAATAGTCTTCGAGAAAAGGTTGAGACAGGTCTCAACATTGGCAATATTCAAATCCAGGCTAAAAAACACTTGTATTTTAATGTGCACATAACAACTGAAAGTATTTTATATACATTCTTTGATTGATTGTAATTTATTTTGTTTTTACGATTTTTGCATTTTTTAATTTTAATTTGAATGATGATATTTTTTATTAACCATATTTGAGGTTCCCATCCTCGCCTATGGACATGAGCTTTGTCTTATGACTGACAGAACAAAATCACGGGTACAAGTGGCTGAAATGAGTCCCGTAGAGACTGGGTGAGAAACTCCGTCATTTGGCCAGAGCTCAGAGTAAAGCCACTGCTCCGCTACATCAAGAGGACCCAGATGAGGCTGTTCGGGCATCTGGTCAGATTGCCCCCTCGTACGCCTCCCTGGGGAGGTGTTTAGGGCGTGTCTGACTGGCAGGAGACCACGGGGACGACTCAGGACACAGTGGCTAGACTATGCCTCGGGATCTATTCTACTTGTTTTGAGATAAAGATTATTTATATATTTACTATTTGTTTACTTACTATCCATCCATCCATCCATCCATTTTCTACCGCTTATTCTTACTATGGTATATTATTTATTTATTGTTTATTTATTCACTGTTCTGATACAGAGTACAAGGAAATTGGATAAAATTGCTATGGTATGAATTGATTGATTGATTGAAACTTTTATTAATAGATTGCACAGTTCAGTTCATATTCCATACAATTGACCACTAAATGGTAACACCCGAATAAGTTTTTCAACTAGTTTAAGTCGGGGTCCACGTAAATCAATTCATGGTAAAGGGGTAGGAATAAATAAGTTCAGCTTCTTCCTACTCCTTTTTAGACGTGCTGTAATGAAACAACAGGAAAAATGTGTTGCATTACGCATGTTCGAAATAAACTGAAACTGAACTGAACTGAACTGAACTTAAAACTACTACTGAATTACTCCTTTACTCTTATTGCTACAACTATCTCATCTATGTGTTGATTTTCAAGATAATATTACTCATCTCACCGTATGAAATATAACTTACTTCACCAATTATTATTTTTTTATTGATTTCTTTTTTTATTGTTATTACTTATGGAGTATATTGTGAATAAATTAAGAACAGGAAGTGAACAAAAGTTTTGGCAACCGCTACGTAAGGGAAAAGGGGTGGGATTAAATAAGCTCTACTTTTTCTTACTCCTTTTCGAACATGTTGAATAGAGGAACTGGAAATTGTGATGTATCATGCATGTTCCAAATAAACTCAAACTCAACTCAACTCAACTCAACTATTTTGCTTACTAATGCTAACACTTTTACCACTATAGTACTACTCTGTACTACTCTACTTAAAACTACAACTACTATTATTATTGCACTTATGACTACTATTACTCCTCCAGTCTTACAACAACTACTACTGTTACTATTCTATACATGTGTGACATTTCTATTACTCCTCTACTCTGACTACTGTAACTACTATTACACCTGAACTTACTACTTTATCACCATCATAATTCTCTACTCTAATTAATACTATCTTACTTACTATTGCTACTGTCTTTGTCCACCCCATGCCATCCTAATATTCAGTGTGTATGATACGCAGTACAACAATACTATTGTGTGCGTCTGAAAGGCAGTACAACAATAATATTGTGTGTGTATGATAAGGAGAACAACAATAACCACAACCTTGATATTCTGTGGGCATGATAAGGACGAGTGAAACCAAAGAGGTAGACATGTTCACCTTTGTAATCTTTCTGTCTGTGTCACGAGAACTGCAGTATTTATGTCAAAAACCCCCTTGAGTAATCAGATACTGCAAATACTTTCCAGATTTTCTGGGGATTAGAAGCCAAGTCGTCTATGTCAGCACGTTTTCAGAGGTTTGTGAACATTTCCTCTCCAGTCTGACCGGCAGCCGGAGCAAAGCAGTGACTGTGACTACAAGCACAAAATGGCCGACAGGCTCTGCTTGAACACAAAATGGCTGCCTAACAAAAGTCCCAACAGCACAAACAAACAGATTCATTATTTACATCAAATGTGTACAGCATGCATGTGTCATGTAAAGTACCTGTACAATCAAATAAAGTACAAACATGCACTGATTTTTGCTTGCATTATTCAAGTTAATAGGGTAAAATAACATTTAATAACACCTGGTTGGCACACACAGGCCAACTTTTTTATTTGTGTAAACTTTTTGCGTACTATTTGACTGTTGTGTTTTTGTGCAAACTAACCAAATAAACTTCCATCCATTTATTTTCTACCGCTTATTCCCTTTTGGGGTCGCGGGGGGCTCTGGCGCCTATCTCAGCTACAATCGGGCGAGGTACACCCTGGACAAGTCGCCAACTCATCGCAGGGCCAACACAGATAGACAGACAACATTCACACTCACATTCACACACTAGGGCCAATTTAGTGTTGCCAATCAACCTATCCCCAGGTTCATGTCTTTGGAAGCGGGAGGAAGCCGGAGTACCCGGAGGGAACTGTCACGCCAAATTTCTTCCCCTACAAAAACCTTCCCCCCGGAAGCCCCTCCAATGCCTGAAGGACCCCAATGAGAGCGGAACAATACCAAGTTATATGACTCTTAAGGGTTACAGCTGCAAAATTAGCGAAGCAAAAATAGATTGAAAGGTTAGCATGCTGGAATGCTAATATTTTTTCCTCACCGTTATTTTTCACCAATGACAATCAAGCCAATTATAATGCTTTTAAAACAGGCAGCTGTGTGGGCTGCTTTAAGGACCTTCCACCCTCATTGGGGTCCTTCAAGCATTAACGCCAAATGTCTTCCGGGGGAAGGTTTTTGTAGGGGGAAGAAATTTGGCGTGACAGAACCCACACATTCACGGGGAGAACATGCAAACTCCACACAAAAAGATCCCGAGCCTGGGATTGAACCCAGAACTGCAGGACCTTTGAATTGTGAGGCAGACGCACTAACCCCTCTTCCACCGTGAAGCCCCAAAATAAACTTAATACTGTAAATTGATCGTCAATAGAAATGTTTCCTGTTTGATTGATTAGTGACACTGGCACTGATTGGCTTGTTTGAGGTAAACTTATGGACATTTTACACTACACGTTAAACTTTGTTGACCAATGAGCCATAATTTTATCATCTATTACACATTCCGCAAATTGTCTGAATCACAACTTTTTCCCAACTATTTTTAATGTGGTTATGATCTCTTATTTTTATAAGCTTATATTAAATATTCTTAATAACAATTTCATAACATAGCTTTTACACATCCTGTGAGAAAAAAGTAAGGTGTTGTGATTTTTTTTTTACACACCTGTAGAAAAAAAACAAAAAACTGGCACATTTAGACCTAATGTAAAATACTGGTCTGAAAATTATGATTATTTATTCTATTTTGTTTGTGTTACAGATTGAGCAGAGGAACTGTTAGGAATTGTTACGTAACGGGAAAAAAAGGAGTAAATAAGTTTTGCTTCTTCCTATTCCCTTTCGGACATGTTGAGATGTGTCCTACATGTGATGTACTATATTGGAACGGCAAACATGTTCCAAATAAATTAATACCATAACTATTTTTTAAGTGTTATTTTTACAATATACAACACACACTTATTTTTATTTTTTGTAAATATGAGAGCGTTCTGATTTCCAAAAGATGCTCTGCAACCAACTAAACATGTATTAGTTATTAGTAGTATTCATTCTAAGGAAAGGTTTATCTTCATTCTACAAGAAGATGAATCTGAAGTTTATGTGTTTCACCTATACAGTATCTTGTTTTACATTCAATATGATATTACAAAAACAACTTTTGTCTTCAAAAAGACTTGAGTATGAAACAATATTTTTTTTTTTCACCAGAGGGAGTAGATAATTAATTATAAAGAAAAAAAGTTGATTTGACTTCACTAACCTGTAGGAATTTCTCTGTCGTCGTTTCAACATTTGAGCACAAAACCTGACAAGGAGGAAGCAGAAAATAAGTTTTATGTTTAAAGTTGAGAATGTATTTTTAATTATTTTTTTTTTACAATCGATAAACACAAGTGTCTTAACTATCACTGTATTAGTTACAGAGAATTTATATGCAAAAGTGAATTAAATTCTAAATACAGCCAGCAAGGCATTAATTTTAATGATTAGGCATTCATTTTAATTGTAAGGCATTAGTTTTAATGATAATAATGTATTTTATTCAATGCTTATATCCAGAGTTTATTACAAATATCATTTAAATTCTGCAGTTTAGTTTAGATAAGAGCATACAAATTGACATACCTTTTATTTTTACATTTGTAAAAACACTCATACATGATTATGAAACGAATAAAATATGAATAATCTGCTTTTCACTTCTTTTTCCAATTTAAATAAACAATAATGTTGTTTCCATGCTATAATTTCTATTATTTTAATTCCAATAATTGATGACTATTTTTTAGTTGACTATGAAATAATCTAAGAAAACAATAATTATATGATGTTATTCATTAGTAGAGGGCAAATACTGTAAGAGTTTCATGGATATTTACAACACAATACTTTTATAAGCGTGTTATTTAATTATTCAAATATAATGTTTTTGAATAAGTAAATGTAAAGTATGTTGTCTGCTTATAAGAATAAATATTTCTAAAGTTTTAATAAATCAGTGATTATTTATTGATTCAGATCAAGATACTATTGTGTGATCAAAAGACTATTTTTTGTTGTTGAAGGAAATCATTTCATCACTTCTTTTTTTTTTTTACTTATTTGTAAATTCTTCCATTAAATCTACTCTTTCCTTTGACTTAAAGCTTTTTTTCACAGCCGTGACAAACATACTTTTTACAAGGTTTTCTTTAAAACAATACATTTGCTGATGGAAAAATACTTCTTCTGCCACAAATATAGTTTTTCCTTTTATCTCTATGTGTTTGTCATTATTCTTTCTGGGAACAGCGAAGAAAAATAGTCATGGCGGGATGCTCATTTTCGTCCTTTTACTTTTTTGAAAATTCAGTGAGTATAAATACATCTAAAAAATAATGTTTGACATCAATTCTAGAGGACTATAAAGAGTTTTGTAGGAAGTAATGCCATTTTATTCTGTTTCATTCTTTCCTAAATAAATGACATTTGGCTTGATTATCTTTTTTTTCTGCACCAGTATTATAAAATGCTGGAGTTATAATCATTTTTAGCATACAAATAGAATAATATTTTGTGAATGTTTGGAGTTAAAATTTCAATAAACAGCACAGGCTGTATTTGTTGACCAAAAATGGAATTTGACAACAAAACAGAAAACAAAACATGATTGCTTTTGTGTTACTTTTAAGCTGAATTGTGAATTTCTATTTCACATAATTGAATGTAATATCTAATATTCCAGTAACAAACATAATTACTGTTTGACACACAGCTAAAAAAAAAAAACCCACCATAAACTTAAAGGGAAAAAAATATTTTAGAGAAGAAAATGAATGTTTTATATAAAAGTGCA
>NC_084614.1:48667002-48699869 GCF_033978795.1 Nerophis ophidion
ATATTTTTCCATTTTTCTGATAAGAATACTATGGTCTACTGTATCAAAAGCCTTCTTAAGATCTAAGAATACTCCTATTGTATATTTATTTTTATCAATACTATCAGTTATTTCTTCAATTAAATCTGTTAATGCTTGTGCTGCTGATCGATTATTCCTGAAACCATACTGCTTATCTGTTAATAATTCATTTTTTTCTACAAAGCCATCGAATCTATTTATAAATATTTTTTCTAATATTTTGGAGAACTGTGGTAATATTGAGATTGGTCTGTAGTTTGTGAATAAGTGTCCATCTCCCGCTTTGTGAATAGGAACAACTTTTGCAATTTTCATTAGTTGAGGAAATACTCTCATTTCAAATGAAAGGTTAAATAGATACGCTAATGGAACACTAATTCCATCTAACACATACTTTAAAGTTTGCATGTCTATATCATCCACATCTTTGTTTGTTTTGTTCTTAAAACTTTTGACTATGTCCCTGATTTCTCTTTCTACTACTGGTTTTAAAAACATTGTTTTAGGGTTTGGGTTTATATAATCTGCTGCATCTATTTTTGTCCCTTCTACCTTTATCTCTTCTGCTAGTTTCGGTCCAATATTTATAAAATAATCATTAAATGTATTTACTATCACCTCCTTATCCTTAATCATGTTGTTATTTTCCATAAAATATGGTGGGTATTGATTATCATCATTTTTATTTCTAATAATACCATTTAATATTTTCCATACACCTCTTATATTATTCTTGTTATATTCCAGTTTATTTATATAATAATCTTTTTTACACATTCTGATTATAATGATTAGTTTATTTTTATATTTTTATATTTATTTTCATTTACTAAAGTTCTATTTTCTATAAATTCCTTATATAAAATATTCTTTTTTTTTACAGGCATTTTGGAGTCCTTTAGTCATCCACTGTTTAAACTCGCCGTACTTTGACTTCCTTTTATAATTTACTACTGGACAATTTCCATCATATAGTATTTTAAATGTGTTTAAGAATTCTTCATAAGCTGTATTAACTTCTTTTTTATCATAAATAGTATTCCAATTTTGCTTTTGTAGTTCATTCTTGAATTTGTTGAGCGTTTTCTCTGTTATGATTCTTTTATAGACAGTTTCACATTCATTCTTGATTTTAATTTTACTGGCACAATTGTAGACCACAAAGACTGGGAGATGATCACTTATATCATTTATCAAGATTCCACATATTAAGTTGTCATCCATTATATTGGTAAATATATTGTCAATTAGGGTGGCACTATGTGATGTGATTCTTGTTGGTTTATTCATCAAAGATATCAAACTCATACTGTGCATTGTGTCTATAAATTCAGCTGTTTCTCTATTGCTACTTGTATGTATTAAGTCAATGTTAAAGTCTCCACTAATAAATATTTCTTTGTTATTCAATTTATAAAATAATCCTTCCATAGCTTTGGTAAAGGTTTCTATTTTGGATCCCAGAGTTCTATATATACAACTAACTAGGATATTTTTTCTTCCTTCTCTTATAATCTCTACCGTTATACATTCCATTACTTGTTGAATGATAGATGTCATATTTTCAACTTTAATAAAGTTTAGATTTTTATCAATATAGAGTGCCACTCCTCCTCCCTTTTTATCTATTCTATCCAAATGCACAAATTCATATCCATTCAGACCAAAATCTACACTTTTTTCTTGAGTTATCCAAGTTTCTGATATTGCTATAATGCTAAAAGGTTTTATAAATTGACTTAAATATTCCTTTATATGGTGAAAGTTTGCAGACAGACTTCTACTATTAATATGTATGATTGTCAATTGGTTACTTAATTGTATACTGTCATTATATTGTTCATCTGTATAATATTTGCAATTCATTGCTATGCCATTGAAGACATTTTTTTCAGGGTCTATATCGTTTTCAAACATAGTGCAAAGTTATTATTTGTTCGCTGACACCTCGTTGTTGTTAATGTTGTTGTTGTCGTCCATGATGGGACTTTTTGCCTCCCATACACAAGACATGTATTTACTGTGGACAAAAGTGCGTGCGTGTGTGTGTGTGTGTGTGTGTGTGTGTGTGTGTGTGTGTGTGTGTGTGTGTGTGCGTGTGTGTGTGTGTGTGTGTGTGTGTGTGTGTGTATATCAGCGGTCGGCAACCCGCGGCTCCGAACCCGCATGCGGCTCTTTGACCACTCTGATGTGGCTCAGCCGCATACTCACAGATCGCCCGGAGAAGTCCGGTAGATTTCCAGATTTCAGTGTCTCTACCAGAAATCTCCCGGGTTGATATTTTTTTATTTTCACCCAGACATCAACTTTGAGGGCGTGCCGTGATGACAGCGCCTCTAACACCCTTTTTACATGTCATCGCGCCAGGATTTTCACCATGCTACCTGCGTGCCGGCCGGCCGGTCACATTTTGGATGCGACCTCTGTCTGAACGCATACTCAACTGCAAGGCATACTTGGTCAACAGCCATACATGTCACACTGAGGGTTGTGATGTAAACAACTTTAACACTCTTACTAATATGCGTCACACTGTGAACCCACACCAAACAAGGATGACAAACACATTTCAGGAGAACATCCGCACTATAACACAACATAAACATGACAGAACAAATACCCAGAATCCCATGTATCGTTAACTATTCCCCTCCCCCACCCCTCCGTGCGTCAGTTGAGGTGGGCGGGGTTGGGTTGGTGGTAGCTGGGTGTATAATGGAGCCCGGAAGAGTCAGGATACATGGGATTCTGGGTATTTGTTCTGTTGTGTTTATGTTGTGTTGTAGTGCGGATGCTCTCCTGAAATGTGTTTGTCATTCTTGTTTGGTATGGGTTCACAGTGTGGCGCATATTAGTAAGAGTGCTAAAGTTGTTTAAACGGCCAACTTCAGTGTGACCTGTATTGCTGATGAATAAGGATGCCTTGCAGTCTCTGACGTGTTTCTGCAATAGCCTCATCAGACAATTATTTGGGCTGGCAAGCTATTTGTACAAGCTGTAGAGGGTGCTAGCGGTAGTGCCATCATTGTACGCCCTTATTATTGTTCAATGGGTGAACACCAGTGTAAATTTGAGAGAATAATTACTCTGAAATTCGGGAGTCTCCCAGGAAAATTGGGAGGGCTGGTAGGTGTGACGCTCTCAATCGGCATTCATATAAATCTCGCGGGCAGCACTAACATTACATTTTCATATTAAGGTACGGGCCGCATGTCTTAGACCCCTGTTTTATACCTAGCACAAAGCAAAAATAAACTGTATGCAGTATTATTTTATAAATTTCAAAAGAGTTATGTGGCTCCCATTGTTTTCTTTACTTTGTGAAAAGGGTCAAAATGGCTCTTTGAGTGGTAAAGGTCGCCGACCCCTGGTATATAAAAATGTGCATGTGTGTGGATATATATAAGTGTATGCGTGTGCGTGCATGTGTTTGTAGAAAGATGTGTGTGTGTGTATATATATACACACTTTTGTGTGTGTGTGTGTGTGTGTGTGTGTGTGTGTGTGTGTGTGTGTGTGTGTGTGTGTGTGTATGTATGTGTGTGTGTATATAAATGTGCATGTGTGTTTGTGTTTATATATATATGTGTGTGTGTGTACGTGTTTGTGTATATATGTATGTGTGTATACCGGTATATATATATGTGCATGCGTCTGTGTACATGTGTGTGAGTGTGTGTGTGTGTGTGTGTGTGTGTGTGCGAGCTTGTGTGCGTGTGTGTGTGTGTGTGTGTGTGTGTGTGTGTGTGTGTGTGTGTGTGTGTGTGTAAGTGTGCTTGTGTCTGTGTGTGTGTGTGTTTTCTAACCTTATTGAGACATCCATCCATCCATCCATTTTCTACCACATATTCCCTTCGGGGCCGCGGGGGCCGCTGGAGTCTATCTCAGCTACAATCCGGCGGAAGGCGGGGTACACCCTGGGCAATTCGCTATCTCATCCCAGGGCCAACACAGATAGACAGACAACATTCACACTCACATTCACACACTAGGGTCAATTTAGTGTTGCCAATCAACTTATCCCCAGGTGCATGTCTTTGGAAGTGGGAAGAAGATGCAGTACCCAGAGGGAACCCACGCATTCACGGGGAGGACATGCAAACTCCACACAGAAAGATCCCGAGCCCGGGATTGAACCCAGGATTACTCAGGACATTCGTATTGTGAGGCAGACACACTAACCCCTCCTCCACCGTGCTACCCCTTTTTGAGATATCAACAGAGAAAAGTACCTTCCATATGAGAACAAGTGAGGACATAAATCATGGTCCCAATAAGGAAAACCATTGCATCCAATAGAGAATGTCTCATTTGCACCCCTGGTGGGGAAATCTATCAAAATTAGGGTGGTCCCAAAAAACAGGGATTTTTCAAATTGACTCTGTGTCGGTTTTAAAAGCGTTCCCACTCTGGTCAACATTTGAAATAACAAGTGTGTGGGAATAGGCGGTAGAAAATGAATGGATGGAAGTGTGTCTAAGAAATTTGAAGTGCTCCCTCTCTGGCCAACATATGAAATAACAAGTGTGTGTAATAAATTAAAATGCACCCTCTTTGGCCAAAATGTATAAAAAATATAAAATAAATGTGTATATGAAGACAAACTGTAATAACTTGAAGTAAATAATGAAGATTAACAACCAATTACAAAAAAAAGATTAACTGAAAGCAGTATTTTTCTCACAATGTGTCTTTTTTCCTGATAGAATCGGGAACAATGTCTCATATTCTTTCTGTTTCTGTAATATTGCAATAATTTCTCTTAAAATTATTACTTTTTATGTAAAATTATTACTTTATAATGCAAAATGGGGACACTTGTCATATCAAATTCTGACTTTTATCACATTATTGCCAATTCTTTAGTTGTACTTATAAAATTGTGAACTTTTTTGAGTAAAATATGACTTGTGTGTGACTTTTGTGAAATTATGACTTTTGTCATCATTTTGCCAAGTTAAATTCCGAATATTATTATAATATTGCCAACATTTTAAAGTGCTCTTATAAAATTGTGACTTTTGTCAAGAAAAATTATGACTCTTTTCATAAATTGACAAAATTGTAAGCTTTTCTTGTAAAATTGCGACTGTTGTTAAGTAAAATTCCAACTTTATCATAATATTGCACATATTTTCAGTTTTTATTGTAAAATTTTGACTTGCGTTGAGTAAAATTACGACTTTTATTATAATACAAACAAAATTTTGACAACAAGCTTTTTTTTATATTTCACAGTTTGTATATATTATTCGTGTTTTGAATACAAGTCTTTATATATTTAGAAAGGGTGGTCCTAAAGAGGTAGGTATTACCTAACAAATACTAGAAAATGTGTGTATGAGTGCGTGTATATGTGTGTGCGTCCGTGTGTGTGTATATGTGTGTGCATGTGTGTGTGAGTTTGTGACTTTTACAGGTCTGCATTGGAGTGTCTTTGATTACAAAGCCTGCCTAATTTCCCCACACATAGCTTTACACCCTAAACATTGAGTCTACCCATGTAAATGAACATATAATAGGGTAAAAAAAAAAATCTGTAGATTTTACAGTAAAAACAAATGGCAGCTCAAAGTCTCTAGAATTTGACCGTCATACCAATAATGTAAAAGGTTTGACTTTTATTTTTAAATTAGAATTCAAGGCACTGAGCTACCAGTTATTTTCACGGAAAATTTACAGTCATTGATTTTAAAGTGCCATCCAGCCATCCATCATCTTCCGCTTATCCGAGGTCGGGTCGCGGGGGCAGCAGCCTAAGCAGGGAAGCCCAGACTTCCCTATCTCCATCCACTTCGTCTAGCTCTTCCCGGGAGATCCCGAGGCGTTCCCAGGCCAGCCGGGAGACATAGTCTTCCCAACGTGTCCTGGGTCTTCCCCGTGGCCTCCTACCAGCTGGACGTGCCCTAAACACATCCCTAGGGAGGCGTTCGGGTGGCATCCTGACCAGATGCCCGAACCACCTCATCTGGCTCCTCTCGATGTGGAGGAGCAGCGGCTTTACGTTGAGCTCCTCCCGGATGGCAGAGCTTCTCACCCTATCTCTAAGGGAGAGCCCCGCCACCCGGCGGAGGAAACTCATTTCGGCTGCTTGTACCCATGATCTTATCCTTTCGGTCATGACCCAAAGCTCATGACCATAGGTGAGGATGGGAACGTAGATCGACTGGTAAATTGAGAGCTTTGCCTTCCGGCTCAGCTCCTTCTTCACCACAACGGATCGATACAACGTCCGCATTACTGAAGACGCCGCACCGATCCGCCTGTCGATCTCACGATCCACTCTTCCCCCACTCGTGAACAAGATTCCTAGGTACTTGAACTCCTCCACGTGGGGCAGGGTCTCCTCCCCAACCCGGAGATGGCACTCCACCCTTTTCCGGGCGAGAACCATGGACTCGGACTTGGAGGTGCTGATTCTCATTCCGGTAGCTTCACACTCGGCTGCGAACCGATCCAGTGAGAGCTGAAGATCCCGGCCAGATGAAGCCATCAGGACTACATTATCTGCAAAAAGCAGAGACCTAATCCCGTGGCCACCAAACCGGATCCCCTCAACGCCTTGGCTGCGCCTAGAAATTCTGTCCATAAAAGTTATGAACAGAATCGGTGACAAAGGACAGCCTTGGCGGAGTCCAACCCTCACTGGAAACGTGTCCGACTTACTGCCAGCAATGCGGACCAAGCTCTGACACTGATCATACAGGGAGCGGAGTGCCACAATAAGACAGTCCGGTACCCCATACTCTCTGAGCACTCCCCACAGGACTTCCCGAGGGACACGGTCGAATGCCTTCTCCAAGTCCACAAAGCACATGTAGACTGGTTGGGCAAACTCCCATGCACCCTCAAAAAACCATGCCGAGAGTATAGAGCTGGTCCACAGTTCCACGACCAGGAGGAAAACCACACTGTTCCTCCTGAATCCGAGGTTCGACTATCCGGCGAAGCCTCCTCTCCAGTACACCTGAATAAACCTTACCGGGAAGGCTGAGGAGTGTGATCCCACGATAGTTGGAACACACCCTCCGGTCCCCCTTCTTAAAGAGAGGGACCACCACCCCGGTCTGCCAATCCAGAGGTACCGCCCCCGATGTCCACGCGATGCTGCAGAGTCTTGTCAACCAAGACAGCCCCACAGCATCCAGAGCCTTAAGGAACTCCGGGCGGATCTCATCCACCCCCAGGGCCTTGCCGCCGAGGAGCTTTTTAACTACCTCAGCGACCTCAGCCCCAAAAATAGGAGAGTCCACCACAGATTCCCCAGGCACCGCTTCCTCAAAGGAAGACGTGTTGGTGGGATTGAGGAGGTCTTCGAAGTATTCCCTCCACCGATCCACAACATCCGCAGTCGAAGTCAGCAGAACACCATCCGCACCATACACGGTGTTGATGATGCACTGCTCCCCTTCCTGAGGCGGCGTATGGTGGTCCAGAATCGCTTCGAAGCCGTCCGGAAGTCGTTTTCCATGGCTTCCCCGAACTCTTCCCATGTCCGAGTTTTTGCCTCCGCGACCGCTAAAGCTGCACACCGCTTGGCCCGTCGGTACCCGTCCACTGCCTCCGGAGTCCAATGAGCCAAAAGAACCCGATAGGACTCCTTCTTCAGCTTGATGGCATCCCTCACTGCTGGTGTCCACCAACGGGTTCTGGGATTACCCCCACGACAGGCACCAACAACCTTGCGGCCACAGCTCCAATCAGCTGCCTCGACAATAGAGGTTCAGAACATGGTCCACTCGGACTCAATGTCCCGCACCTCCTTCGTGACATGTTCAAAGTTCTCCCGGAGGTGTGAATTGAAACTCTCTCTGACAGGAGACTCTGCCAGACGTTCCTAGCAGACCCTCACAATGCGTTTGGGCCTGCCAGGTCTGTCCGGCATCCTCCCCCACCATCGCAGCCAACTCACCACCAGGTGGTGATCGGTAGAAACCTCCGCCCCTCTCTTCACCCGAGTGTCCAAAACATAAGGCCGCAAATCCGATGACACAACTACAAAGTCGATCATGGAACTGCGGCCTAGGGTGTCCTGGTGCCAAGTGCACGTATGGACACCCTTATGTTTGAACATGGTGTTTGTTATGGACAATCCGTGACGAGCACAAAAGTCCAATAACAAAACACCACTCTGGTTTAGATCCGGGCGACCATTCTTCCCAATCACGCCTCTCCAGGTTTCACTGTTGTTGCCAACATGAGCGTTGAAGTCCCCCAGTAGGACAAGGGAATCACCCGGGGGAGCGCTTTCCAGTACTCCCTCGAGTGTACCCAAAAAGGGTGGGTATTCTGAACTGCTGTTTGGTGCGTAAGCACAAACAACAGTCAGGACCCGTCCCCCCCACCCGAATGCGAAGGGAAGTTACCCTCTCGTCCACTGGGTTGAACTCAAACGTGCAGGCTTTGAGCCGGGGGGCAACGAGAATTGCCACCCCAGCCCGTCGCCTCTCACTGCCGGCAACGCCAGAGTGGAAGAGGGTCCAGTCCCTCTCGAGAGAAGTGGTTCCAGAGCCCTTGCTGTGCGTCGAGGTGAGTCCGACTATATCCAGCCGGAACTTCTCTACCTCGCGGACTAGCTCAGGCTCCTTCCCCCCCAGTGAGGTGACATTCCACGTCCCTAGAGGTAGCTTCTGTAGCCGAGGATCGGACCGCCAAGTGCCCTGCCTTCGGCTGTCGCCCAGCTCACAATGCACCCGACCTCTATGGCCCCTCCTATGAGTGGTGAGCCCATTGGAGGGATGACCCACGTTGCCTCTTGGGGCTGTGCCCGGCCGGGCCCCATGGGGACAGGCCCGGCCACCAGGCGCTCGCCATCGTGCCCCAACTCCGGGCCTGGCTCCAGAGCGGGGCCCCGGTGACCCGCGTCCGGGCGAGGGAAATCTGAGTTCATATTGTTGTAATTCCATAGAAGTCTTTGAGCTGCTCTTTGTCTGATCACTCACCTAGGACCTGTTTGTCTTGGGAGACCCTACCAGGGGGCATGAAAGCCCCCAGACAACATAGCTCCTAGGATCATTGGGACACGTAAACTCCTCTACCACGGTAAGGTAGCAGCTCAGAGAGGAGGATTTTAAAGTGCATTATTGTAAATGTTGTTAATATGGTAAAGTTCTGGTGACTGAGCAGCTAGATTTGTGTTTACTGTAAAATATACAGTAATTTTTTTTACAGTGCATAAATGTAAATGAAAAAAACGTATCACTTTTTTTACGCTAACATTTTGACAACCAATCTACCAGTTTTAGTTTTTTATACATTGATTGATTGGTTAATTAAAACTTGTATTAGTAGATTGCACAGTACAGTACATATTCCATGCAATTGACCACTAAATGGTAACATTGGAATAAGTTTGTCAAATTGTTAAAGTCGGGCCCCACGTTAATCAATTCATAGTAATCTATGATCATTGTTTTTACAGTGCATGACTGTCAATGGAAAAAGGGCACCAAACTGCTAGTTTTTATCAACCATTAAATCTAGTGTTGTTTTTACAGTGTATTACTGTATATTGAATATTGGTACCACTGTTATTTTTACGATAACATGCTGCATTTTTTTTTTTTACTTTGAAATCTGTGGTCTTTACTTGTTATAGTACATTACTGTAAATTGAAAAAAACAGTACAACTTTTATTTATGTGGTGAAATTACAGGAACTAAACTGCCATTTTTCCTTTTTACTATCTTACTTTTACTGTCGTTTTTACAATGCATTACTGCAAACGGGAAAAACGGTACCACTGTTATTTTTATATTATTGACTGCAGGTGTGTTTTTTTACTGTTAAATCCATGGCATCTTTTTTTACAGTACATTACTGTAAATTGGAAAATGATACAGTTTTTATATTTATGATAAAGATCTGGTGGTTGAGCTGCTAGTTCTTTTTATTGTAACACCAACAGTTGTTGTTTTTACAGTGCTTTACTGTAAATTTAAACTCTGGTAACTGAATTAGTATTTTTTTTAACCCAAAAAATCCACAGTTGTTTCGCAGTGCATTATCGTAAACAGGAAAACAGTACCATTGTTACTTTTACAGCAAAATTCTGATGACAAAGCTGTTAGTTCTTTTTACTTTAAAATCTACAGTCGGTTTACAGTCCATTACTGTAAATTGTAAAACGGTACAATTTTTATAGTTATGATCAAATTCTAGTGACTCAGCCTCTGGTTCTTTTTACTTTAAAATCTACAGTTGTTGATGTGGGGAGGCGGAGCCAACGGACCGACAGCGGGGTAGGACAAACCGTGGTCCTACTCAAGATCGCGGCCATGAGGCGGAGTATGCAGTGGAACGGAGAGGCGGGCGTGCCTGTAGCAACGCTGCAGCGATCGGAACCAGGTGCGTAATACACACACCTGATCTCAATCTGTGCATCTCCTCCTGCTGTATAAAAGGGGAGAAGGAGGAGCAATCGTGGCAGAAGGAGTAGGAGAGAGTCAGAGTGAAGACAGCCAGATGAACGATCAGACGACTGAGAACCACCTAGAGCCACGGAGCGACCAAGACCAGCACAGGAAGACGCAGGCGACTGAAAAGGAGACCGGCGCGAACAGCAAAGGAGGCACTGAAAGAGCGACCAACTGACACTGCGAGTGACTTTATTGCAAAATAAAGAGTCAAACCTGTGCGAAGCGATGTCCTTCGTTAATGGTCCATGCAACCCACACGATGGCGGCAGGAAGCCATTCACAGTGGCGCCCAACGCAGGTCGATCATTGGAGGTGGAAGAGGACGACTTCCTTTGGACACTCACCGCGAAGTTAAGCAGACTGGCGGAGGAAAAGCGTCAGTATTCCCAGCTTATGCAAACACTGGTGGACCAAATGGAGGGAGGCGGCGAGTGCCCCCCCCAAAGAAGTAGTCAAGGGGAATGCCAATGAAGTCCGGCCTGAAACCTCCTACCTGGAAAGCGGGGCTGGACAGGCGGCAGTGGCATCTGCAGACCAGCAGGGCGAGCTGTCGGCCAAAGATAGGGAGGCAACGCCGAGGACGGCCGCCAGATCCACCTCAGCTCCTCGCCGTTGACTTGCCCCGCGTTGGGGGGGGGGTTTGGAATGGACCATGTCTCCTGGTCGTGATGAAGAAGAAGAGGAATCAAATGATGAAGAAACTCAAGAAATTGAGAAAGGAGGAGAACTACTTGAAGAAATTCAGGAAAATTATGACGATAAAGAAGAAGTTAAAGATGAAAAAGAAGTTAAAGAAACTCAAGAAATTGAGAAGGAAGAAGAAATACTTGAAGGAATTCAAGAAAATGATGAGGACAAAGAAAAAGTCAAAGACGACAAAAGAAAAAGTCAAAGAGGACAAAGGAAAAGGCAAAGACAAAGACAAAGACAAAGAAAAAGGCAAATACAAAGAAGACAAAGAAAAAGGCAAAGACAAAAAAGACAGGCGGCCGGGGCAGTTTTTTTCCCGCTCCTTTAAAAAAAAATGGGGGGGTAGGCTCAACCGGACTGAAGCCCGGCTTGAGTTTGGCGATGGAGAACTGTTGAGAGGCGGAGCCGACGGGCCAACAGCGGGGTAGGACAAACCATGGTCTTACTCAAGATGGTGATCAGGAGGCGGAGTATGCAGCAGAACGGAGAGGCGGGGCGCGCCTGAAGCAACGCTGCAGCGATCGGAACCAGGTGCATAATACACACACCTGCTCTCAATCTGTGCATCTCCTCCTGCTGTATAAAAGGGGAGAAGGAGGAGCAATCGTGGCAGAAGGAGTAGGAGAGAGTCGGAGTGAAGACAGCCAGACGAACGATCAGACGAGCGAGAACCACCGAGAGCCACGGAGCGACCAAGACCAGCACAGGAAGACGCAGGCGACTGAAAAGGAGACCGGCGCGAGCAGCGAAGGAGGCACTGAAAGAGCGACCGACTGACACTGCGAGCGACTTTATTGCAAAACAAAGAGTCAAACCTGTTCAAAGCGATGTCCTTCGTTAATGGTTCATGCAACCCACACGATGGCGGCAGGAAGCCCTTCACAGTTGGTTTTTACAGTGCATTACTGGAAATTGAAAGAAATGGTACAACTTTTCTTTTTTATGATAAAACCCTCTCGAAATTGAGCTTTTAGTTTTTGTACCCTAAAATCTACAGTTATTTTACAGTGCATTACTGTAAATGGGAAAACAGTACCGCTGTTATTTTTACGATAACAGTCTGGTGACTGATCTTCTAGTTGTTTTTTTTGTCAAATCGATGGTAATTACTTTTTAAACTGCATTTCTGTAAATTGAAAAAATGATACAACTTTTTTAGGGGCAGTAAAATTTTAGTGACTGAGCTGCTGTTTGTTTTTTTTAACAATGCATTACTTTAAACGGGAAAACGGTACCACTGTAATTCTTACGGTAAAATTCTGATGACTGAGCTGTCAGTTTTGTTTTTACTGTAAAATCTATGGTCTTTGTTTGTACAGTACATTATTTTAAAATGTAAAAAGGTACAGTTTTTGTATTTACGATAAAATTGTACTTATTGAGCTGGTTGTTCTATTTACGGTAAAATCTACAGTTGTTGTTTTTACAGTGCAATATTGTAAATAAAATTTAAAAAAACTGCGAAAACTATAAATTTTCGGCAAATGAGCTGCTCGTCCTTTTTACTGTAAACTCTACAGTTGTTGTTTTTACAGTGCTATAATGTAAACAAAATAAAACAAAAACCTGGGTAAACTAGTATATTTCAGCAAAGGAGCTAGTCCTTTTTACTGTAAAAGCTACAGTTGTTGGTTTTACAGTGCATTAAGGTAAACAGGAAAACAATACCACTGTTAGTATAACGGTTAAAATTCTGGCAACTGAGCTGCTCGATTGTTTTTACCGTAAAATATACAGTCATTGTTTTACAGTGAGAAATTATACTGTGGCAGTTGCTAAAATGGCGGTTTGAGGAAATACTGAGTCGCTGTTCCAAACACCACTTTATTGATGAACTGCCAATATAGAACTGTTTAACAGGAAATGCTTAAAGTGCCTTAATAGGTTGTATTTGCTTGACGTCACTTACGGCTCATTACATAAGCGAGACTCGAATTGGTGTGCCAGCGAACGTCTGTTGTCATGTAGCATTTTGCTTTTCTCAAAGAAAAATGCCCTGTGCTTCCATTGTTCTAGGCTGTTGGAATGTTCAAAACGAGAAATGGATAAAAGTTTATACAGAGTTCATTGAATGGTAAACAAGAAGGGCGGAAGAGTGGAAGATTGTACGAAAAACGACCAGATATAGGTACTCACACTCCAGTCCAAGGGAGCAGAGCGAGTCGAAGACTGCACAAGTTTGCAGCAATTACTTCGTCAAAGGTTTGTTTGATATACTTTTAACGTTTAGTATTTCCCATTAAAATATTATCTTGATATTATTTGTATTTTATTTTGTTTCGGAGTTCTTAAAACACACTTTTACCATAAGTGAAGCTTTCAGCACTTGCACAATGTTGACAATTACATTTTACATTTTGATAAAGACGCTACTCATAAACAGCGCGTGCAACAGCAACAAACGTGGCAAGACTTGCGAAATTAAATCATGAAAAGCAACCTTCCCCGAGCAAAAACAATGCATTTTTTCTTTCTCAGCCACACACAAAGAAGTTGTAGACCTCCATGCATTTCCAAGTTTTTGTCTATTTTGTTGTGTAGAATGACGTCTGGAGCATAAAATAGCTTGAAATATCTGGGAACTCGCCCGACAGATAATCCTGGATATCACTCGACAAATCTTTTTAGATAACATATAGGGATAGATTCGATTGCATAGTAATTTTGCTCGTATCTGCTTCTTGCGGTAAGATCTAAGCCTCTTGCGTACTCTGATAGTTTGCACTCTGTATGCTGCACATGACTAGCCATGGTGTTTTGGCGGACCACCACTTCGTTTACTTTTGTTCAAAAAAAAACGTGACGGAATCCAATACATTGCCCGCCTTGCGTATTTTAAACCACCCCTCGGGCCTTTAGTCCGAATGTCTCCCACATCACAACTGTTATTTTTACGGTAAAATTCTGGTCTTTTTATGGTAGCTTAAGAACAAAGGTCCGACTTTACAACAGCAATGTAAAATCTGTATTGGTGTACGGCTCGGATTGCTGGCGAGTAACATCCTACGACATGAAAAAAGTCGAGGCCTTCTACAATGGATATCTCAGGAAACTCTGTTGAATCTTCTGGCCCGAGAAAATATCCAATGTACATCTATAGAACAAGACCAACTGCAACAGTGTGGTGCTAGAGATCAAATGCCGCCGATTCTAATGGCTTGGGCATGTTCTCAGGATGGACCAAGACCGCATCCCCAAGAGCGCACTACGATGGACTCCACCTGGGAAAAGTAAGCAAGGCCGGCCCAAGACCACTTGGTGGCGCACGGTGACAGCTGAGCTAAAGGAGATGAACCCAACCTGGGGCGAGACACAGCATGTTGCTCAAGACAGGTCCGGATGGAGGCAGATTGTCGAAGCCTTATGTTCCATCAGGGACTAAGAGGATTAAGTATGTTTTATGGTAGATTACTACAAACACCGTTTCCATATGAGTTAGGAAATTGTGTTAGATGTAAATATAAACAGAATACAATGATTTTCAAATCTTTTTCAACCCATATTCAATTGAATGCACTACAAAGACAAGATATTTGATGTTCAAACTCATAAACTTTTTTTTTTTTTGCAAATAATAATTAACTTAGAATTTCATGGCTGCAACACGTGCCAAAGTAGTTGGGAAAGGGCATGTTCACCACTGTGTTACATCACCTTTTCTTTTAACAACACTCAAAAAACATTTGGGAACTGAAGAAACTAATTGTTGAAGCTTTGAAAATGGAATTATATCCCATTCTTGTTTTATGTAGAGTTTCAGTCGTTCAACAGTCCGGGGTCTCCACTGTCATATTTTACGCTTCATAATGTGCCACACATGTTTGATGGGAGACAGGTCTGGACTGCAGGCGGGCCAGAAAAGTACCCCCACTCTTTTTTTACGAAGCCCCGCTGTTGCAACACTTGTCTTGCTGAAATAAGCAGGGGCGTCCATGATAACGTTGCTTGGTTGACAACATATGTTGCTCCAAAACCTGTATGGACCTTTCAGCATTAATGGTGCCTTCACAGATGTATAGTTTACCCATGCCTTGGGCACTATTACACCCCCATACTATCACAGATGCTGGATTTTGAACTTTGCCCCTAAAACAATCCGAATGGTTATTTACCTCTTTGTTCTGGAGGACACCACGTCCTCTGTTTCCAAATACAATTTGAAATGTGGACTCGTCAGACCACAGAACACCTTTCCACTTTGCATCAGTCCATCTTAGGTGAGCCAGGGCCCAGCCAAGCCAGCGGCGTTTCAGGATATTGTTGATGAATGGGTTTGGCTTTGCATAGTAGAGTTTTAACTTGCACTGACAAAAGTAACGACCAACTGTAGTTACTGACAGTGACACCTCTATCCAAAAAGGTGGAACACCAAGCTTCTCTGGATGGAACACACCGGAGTTCTCAATCAGATGATCCGGGAGGCCAAAGCAAGCAAAGGCTGTTGTCTGGCTCGATCTGGCTAACGCCTACGGATCAATCCCTCACGCCCTCATTCACACTGCACTAGACCATTACCACATCCCTCTGCACATCAAGGGAATGATAACAAGCTACTTTGGGGGCATCCAGATACGTTTCAAGACAGCCAATTTCACAACTCAGTGGCAAAACCTGGAAAAGGGAATCGTAACTGGATGCACAATCTCCCTCATCCTCTTTATCATGGGTATGAACCTCCTCATAACAGCTGCTGGGAAAGAAGCCAGAGGACCAGCAATGGAATCAGGCATTCAACAACCACCAATAAGAGGTTACATGGACGATCTCACCGTGACGACCACAACCCATGTGGAGGCGAGACGGGTGCTAACAGTTCTGGACCACATGGCAACATGGTCCAGAATTAAGTTTAAGCCCAACAAATCAAGGAGCATGGTGATCCGGAAAGGTAAATTGACGAACAGTTTCAAGCTGCAAGTGCAAGGAGAAGTGATTCCATCGATTGAGGAGAACCCTATAAAGTGCCTCGGAAAGTGGTTTGACAGCTCACTTACTGACAGGAACAACATCACCAGTACAGAGAAGCAGACAGAGGAGTGGCTGAGGAAGATTGGAAAATCAGGACTCCCTGGTAAATTTAAGATATATGGCTCTACCAACATGGACAGTTACCAAGACTCATGTGGCTGTTGACAGTGTATGACATCCCTATGACAGCGTAGAAGGAGTGGAAAGAAAGTTCAACAAGAACCTCAGAAAATGGCTGGGAATCCCTCCAAGCTTCACATCAGTAGGGCCCTACATAAGATCAGGACAGCTCCAGCTTCCCTTGTCATCTGTGGTGGAGGAATTCAAGGTAGCAAAGTGCAGAGTCTTAATGACATACAGAGACACCCAGGACGACGACGTCAGACACGCAGGCGTCACTACAAGATCAGGACGCAAGTGGGCAGCTGACACAACTGTTGCACAAGCTGAGAGCATATTGAGGCTACGTAACATCATAGGGATGCCATGCACAGGGAGACAGGGTCTTGGAACTTCCCATGTCCAACAATGGAGTAAGGCAGAACCCAGGGAAAGAAGAGCTATGGTCCAGGAGGAAGTACGAAACCTGGAAGAGGAAGGTCGGATATCAAGAGCAGTGGAACTAGCGTCCCAGGGAGCCTGGACCAAATGGGACCTCCCTAAGAGAAAGATCACATGGGCAGATCTGTGGAAGCTGGAACCATTCCGCAACTCTTTCTTGCTGAGATCAGTGTATGACACACTCCCGACTCCAACAAACTTGCACAGATGGGGCATAAGAGGGGATCCACTATGCAAGCTTTGCGGGCAGAAGGGTACCATGGCACACATTCTGTCAGGGTGTAAAACAGCACTCACCCAAGGGAGATACAGATGGCGTCATGACAAGGTGCTCAAGACACTGGCTAACACCCTGGAGCAGCAGAGATGCAAGAAACAGCAACCACAAGGGAAAACAAAATCCATCCAGTTTGTGAGGGAGGGAGAAAAGCCACCAACCACAGCATCAGCAAGGAAGAGCCTACTGCAAATGGCACGGTCTTGGGATATGAAGGTAGACCTGGGAGGAAGGCTGCAGTTCCCCCAGGTTGTACAAACAACCCTGAGACCGGATGTGGTGCTGTGGTCTGAAGAGGCAAAGAAGATAATTCTCATTGAACTCACAGTCCCATGGGAAGAAGGTTGCGACCAAGCCTTTGAAAGGAAAAGTGCTAAATACCAGGACCTTTTAAATGACTGCAGGGGAAAAGGATGGCAGGCATGGCTGTTCCCGGTCGAGGTCGGCTGCAGAGGATTCCCTGCCCAGTCGGTATGGAGAATGCTCACAGCTTTGGGAATAACAGGGAAGGAGAGAAAGACAGCAGCTCGCAGGATGGGGGAGGCAGCGGAGAGAGCCTCTTGCTGGTTATGGAGTAGGAGAGATGAGATGAGCTGGAAGCCAGGAGGAGGAGATAGGCAGTGACTTGGCCACCACTGCCGGCCCACCAGCGGTAGGGTGTTACGGTTCAGGGTCGAAACACCCAATGACCGCTGGACACCGTTTGAAGATATCAAGTTCTCCTGGCCAAGGCTCCATTCACCTAAGGTGAATGAAGAAGAAAGCATCTCCGGATGTAATGCAATCACATAGAAATATATATATATATATATATATATATATATATATATATATATATATATATATATATATATATATAGGTGTGGGAAAAATCACAAGACTACTTCCTCAATCATCAGGAGATAATCCAATCAAGATATATATATATATATATATATATATATATATAATATAAGCGGTAGAGAATGGATGAATGGATATATATATTTATGGATATATATATACTATATATCCATAAATATATGGATATATATTTATATCCATATATAAATGGATATAAATTTACATATCCATTTATATAAATGGATACATACATTTATATATCCATATACATTTATATATATGGATATGTAAACCATATCAAATTGAATTTACCACCCGCAAATGACGTAAAACACTGTATAAACACCACACAACGGCATAGATTTAGTCGGCCATTTGGAAAATTCTGCTGTGAATATCTTCGGCAATTTCCGTAGATTCCACGTAATTAGATCAGCCATACTGGAAACACACAAACATTGGAAAAAAATGTACTCTCTATCATTCACAATCATTCTTTAAGACAAGAACACATATGTATGCTTGTCTTTTTTGATGCATTCAAAATCGTAAATAAGTATCTACTGTAACAAGTGAGCCAACAGCTACAGGGTCCTATGTTGCGCTCATTGTACCCTCTTTATAAACGTCCAGAAAGTGCCAACCGTTTACAAAAGTACATTAACCA
Source organism: Nerophis ophidion (assembly GCF_033978795.1). Taxonomy (NCBI): domain Eukaryota; kingdom Metazoa; phylum Chordata; class Actinopteri; order Syngnathiformes; family Syngnathidae; genus Nerophis; species Nerophis ophidion. Next base: position 48,685,449 of record NC_084614.1, read on the forward strand.
AATATGATTAATCATATATGAGTGATATTGTTTTTATAAGCGCCAACACAGATGGACTACTTTAATGGCGCATTGATCGCAGTGAGTTAGTGCTAGCTTACGCTGCTGTTGTTGACACACTATAAGCCAGCGGCTGCTTTTGCTTTATTTCAAATTTGCTAAAAGTAAATTCTAAATTATAATTTATGTACATCTCACCTGGTAGTAGACAAATATGGCAATGAACTAACAGGTTGGTCAATTTTCACATCCCAGAGATGGTAAAAAAGACACAAAACGACTTCTTGCGGCAACATTTTTTAACACTTAGTGAGGATTGTGATTGAGTCTTCATTTAAACGGAGTTTTGTCAGCGTCCCGTCGGTTGGCATCTCAACAAAAGTGGAAATATAACAGTAAGTGTGTTTGTTTTAATATGGTTTATTATGGTTAGTTTGTATGTTTAGCACCTAGCGATGCTGCTGGTGCGACAGTGTTACAATAAAGCTGCATCCATTTAGCACTCGGCTTCTAAAACTTATTGCTCCTCCTCTTTGTGTTTAGGCTCAAAAATATAAGATTCTGGTTCATAATTGTTTTGCAGATTTGGTCACATTTTCAGTAGACCCATAATAAAGTAATAAAAGAACCAAACTTCATGAATGTTATTTGTGACAAACAAGTATATGCTCCAATCACTCTATCACAAAAAAATAACACTTGTAGAAATTATTGGAAACTCAAGACAGCCATGGCATTATGTTCTTTACAAGTGTATGTAAACTTTTGACCATGACTGTATAAAGGGACACACAATAAAGCCCTGACATGATGGTGTGAGGTATTTGTGAGCGGCAATAATCATCAATATAAGATTGCAGAGGAACAGTAACCATGGAAACCAGAGGCAGGGGACAAAGTCAACCCCCCCCCTTTGGAACAGTTTGGCAGTCCTTAGTACTAAGGAGAAGACAGACATGGAAGACAGCAGCATGTCTCCGTTTACCTGCTTGTGGCCATGAAGGAATTGTATTTCTTTGCTTCCATAAATTGCATTGTAAAATTAATCTAAGATGGTGAATCTGAAAATTGACAATGACTTGGTGAGCTTTATTAGAGATTAAACGAACATGCATCAGAGAAAAAGTACTCTTGTTCTCCGTTGTCAAGTTTCATTGTTATAAAAATGCACAAGAAATAAGAAATTAATAAGTCGCTGCGTATATTCCAATGGCGGTCGTGTGTTTAAAAGAGAAGTTTTGGAAACGGCCTTAAAGGGGAACATTATCACCAGACCTATGTAAGCGTCTTTGATGTTGCAAAAAAAAGACTATATATTTTTTTAACCGATTTCCGAACTTTAAAGGGTGAATTTGGCGATTTAAACGCCTTTCAATTGTTCGCCTGTCGGAGCAATGACCTTTCACCCGTGACGTCACATCGTGAAGCGACCCGCCATTTTCTCAAACACATTACACACAGCAAGTCAAATCAGCTCTGTTATTTTCCGTTTTTTCGACTGTTTTCCGTACCTTGGAGACATCATGCCTCGTCGGTGTGTTGTCGGAGGGTGTAACAAAACGAACAGAGACGGATTCAAGTTGCAACAGTGGTCAAAAGATGCGAAAGTCCCTCGTTTGTTCTGCACACTGTACCGACGACAGCTAGGCTACGACAAAGATGGCACAGAGATGGCAAGAATGTGTGGATATCCTGCGACACTCAAAGCAGATGCATTTCCAACACTAAAGTCAACGAAATCACAAAAGTGAGTTTTGTTGATGTCATTGACTTACATGGAGTGTGCTAATCAGACATGTTTGTTCACAGCATGACTGCAAGCTAATCGATAATAACATGCTATTTAGGCTAGCTCTATGTACATATTGCATCATTATGCCTCATTTGTAGCTATATTTGCATCCAGCCTTTCCCTCCACCCACATTTAATGCCAAACAAACAATCGTTGGATATAAGGCGATCGCCGAATTTATCCGCGCTTCCTCCCGTGCCGCTGTCTGTTGTGAAATGGCTCAAAAGCTTCTAGTGCTTCTTTGATTTTGTTTTTGGTACTTGCCTCCACACTCCAACCATCCGTTTCAATACATGCGTAATCTGTTGAATCGCTTACGGCGCTGAAATCCGAGTCTGAATCCGAGCTAATATCGCTATACCTTTCTGTGTTATCCGCCATGTTTGTTTCTGTGTGGTCACGCTATAACGTCACAGGAAAATGGAGGGGTGGATATAACGACGGTTAATCAGGCACTTTGAAGCCGTTTTTCGGGATATTGCGTGATGGGTAAAATTTTGAGAAAAACTTCGAAAAATAAAATAAGCCACTGGGAACTGATTTTTATTGGTTTTAACCCTTCAGAAATTGTGATAATGTTCCCCTTTAACTGTGTTGAACCAATCAGCTTTTTGACAGCACAGCCTGCCCCCGAAAAGGTTCCTGGTCGCTTAGAAAAGTCCACCCTAGCAAGGAGGAACTCCGAAAGGTTCCTAAAGAACTAAATCCACCCGGGTAGTTTTTTGGTCAAAACATAGGAGGAACTTTTTGGTTGATGCCATGTCCAGAAGTCAGCTAGCTCTCACTGTTCGCCGCTCAAAGTTAAGTGCTATGTTTTATCTGTGTGCTTCTAATTGTTTTACAGCTTTCTTTATTATTTCTCCAACATATGTAATAGTATTATCACACTTATAAAGCACCCATTCACTTGTTCACTACTGCTGGGCAGCGTTGTTCGGTTGGTAAAGCAGGGTTCCAGGTTCGATCCCCGCTTCTGCCATCCTAGTCACACCTTTTGTTTGCAAAACACTTCATCCACCTGCTCCAAGTGCCACCCACACAGGTTTTAAAATCTAACTTAGATCATGTGTAAAGCGCTTTGAGCCACTAGACAAAAGCGCTATATAGACTTCACTTCAATCTCAGTAAAGCTAGCAAAGCTAAGTTAGTCTGAAGTCCTGAAGCTACTACGCCCCAAAGACAGCAAGAACTCAACTTGGCAAAAGAAACAATGTGAGCATGGCTTCTGTTCTTCATGTACCTTTCTAATGGATAGCTTGAACAAATATGGACTAAATATGGAATAAAAATTAATTGCACAATAGGTAATAAGGAAAATAAAAATAAGAATTGAAATAAACAGACTTCTACCCAATAAAATTAATAAGCAATCCTGTACAATATACAAAACACTATACAAAATACTGTACAATATACAGAGCAAGACAAGAGTACCGGAGTAATAAATAACAATCAGTGTCAGATGTATTGCACTCGAAGGGTAATATTGCACAGTAGGGTATTTGGGTAGGATATTGTATAGGGGTGAATTGTTTATTAAAAGTTAGAGAACAGAGACTAATGTTCATTGATAATTGGCCTTCTTTCTGAGGCAAACCGGGCTTGCTAAGAAGGGACAGCCTTCACCCTTACCCGGAAGGCGCCCTCACTTCTTCTAGAAAGACAGATTACTGTTTTAGTCCCACCTGAGTAAGTACACTATAGCCAGCTCGGACACAGGCAACTACAGAGTCAGTTAAGCTAGAACTGACCAGCACCAATCTGAAACATTCCTGCGCACATAGCATATATTGTAGAATAATACATGTCTCACATAATGTGTTTTCTGCAGTGATTGTGCCAGAGGTGAACATGCATTCTAATGAGGTGGTAAATTACGAAGCGTTAAATCTTTCGCAGCACCAAGAAAATAATCTCAGGTTCCCCATCATATCAATTTCTAGATGTGATCGAAATGATATAAGGAGCACTATGCAAAATAGATGTAACGTTATTAATATCAGTCCTAAAGATAAACAAAAATGCCTCAAAACAGCGCACTACCTTTAATAAAGGCTTTTTAAACATCAGATCATTGTCTCCCAAAGCGTTGTTAGTTAATGAGGTGATTAGAGACATTGGTCTCAGTGAAACTTGTCTAAGACCAGATTAGTTTTTTCCACTTAACGAGGCAGCTCCTCCTAACTATATAAGTGCACATAATTCACATCCCTTAAAAAGGGGTAGAGGGGGTCGCACTAATATCCAACGAAAACCTTAACCTTAGGCCTAACCTAAGTATGAATGAATGAATGAATGAATGAATGAATGAATGGGTTTATTTTGAGTCATGCAAACAAAACAAGAGAATGACATAAAATACAAAAGAAATATATAGATACATTATTTTTACACCTACATTGAAAACATTACATGTACCTAATCTTTTGTAGATGTCAAGATTGGCTCAAAAGGGAGTGGGAAGAAGTAAACTTATTAGGTCCCACCCCTATACATATACAATATATATATACAATATATAATACAATAATATATATCATATAATTCAATTCAGTGGTTGCTGCTATATATTGTCTATATATAATACATTTAAATTCACACACACTTACATATATACATATGTACACACACATATACACACACACATATATACAATTTATACATGTATACATATATACATATACATATATATATATATATATATATATATATATATATATATATATATATATATATATACATATACACACATATACACAAACACACACAATCACATACATACACACATGCATATACCCAAAATACACACACACACACACACACACACACACACACACACACCTATATAAATACAATATATATAATAGTATATATAATATACACTTTTGTCTAAACATTATTAACAGTTTATGGTGCCTATGGGAACAAGCTTTCATTTTGACTGTGATATTAGTGGTTAATAGTGGATCTGTGGCTGTGGAGCTATTGCCCCTGATCAACAGGACCTGAGGACCACTCTTGCTATGTGTCTTATGTTGTGCATTAAAAGAGACGAGGGGAGCCCCCTGCCAGAGGAGTTATCCACGAACATAAGATCCCCCACTCGCCTGCCCTGTACTCCAGATAGTGTACCCAAATCCCTTTTCTTAGTTTCCATCGGCACCAATTCTTTAGTCAGAATTCATATTTGTTTTTACATTTGCAGAAAATTAGTATTACTCAAATTGCATATAGGATTGTTTGTGTACACACACACACACACACACACACACACACACAACACACACACACACACACACACACACACACACACACACAATTCAATGTATTCCTCTCATTGATACTAATTCATATAGTTTAACTAGTTGGGTGATGTCATAGAAGTAATAATAATAGTAAAAGTAATACATCTAAATCATTTGAGGTACTTATTATGAAGTTGATCACACCGCTGCCTCTCCATTTGGCTAACTATCGCCCCTTGAGACCCTATTTGGACTTTATCAGTAAATTTTCAGAGTTTGTTGCTGATCTAGTCAGGCATGCAGATAATATAATTATAATGGAAGATTTTAATATCTGTATGAATACCCTGCCAGGCCCTCCGTGCGAGGCCCTCCAGACTATAATTGATAGCTGTGGTCTTACACAAATAATGAATGAACCCACGCATCACAACGGTAATACGATACCTCTAATGTTATGGTACTCCAATACACTAAAATTATGTCTCATCACTACCTTATAAAAATTTAAGTTCTAAGTCATTGTCAACAAGCTACGAATAACCACTGGTTTAGCAACCACAACATTAATGCAGTCACAACTACGACTCTTGCTGACCTACTGTCCTTGGTAATGGTGTCATTCCCAAATTATGTGGACTCTATCTATAACCCTACCAACAATTTTAACGATGCCCTGCGCAATGGCCTCTAAAAGGTGTAGCCCCTGATTCACTGAAGAAACCAGAGACAAATGGCGTGCGACAACACTTAAGGTTTTCCATCAAGCATGAAGTGATAGTTTAATAACTTATGAACACGCCCTTACCTTAGCCAAAACTAATTACTACTCCAATCTCATCCGCCTCAATAAAAACATTCCTAAATATTTGTTTATTACAATAGCATGGCTAACCCAACAAGGGACTTTTCTCAGTAGCTCCACCAACTTGGCTAAAAACTTTATGCAATTATTTACAAATAAAATGCAACTAATTTGAAAGGAGATTAAATAATATATAATGCGTGCCAGCTCGAACTCGGGTCCATTAAGGCAGATACGAATGCATGTACGACAGGTATTGCCCTCCAAAATAATCTCTCTCTTTTTGAAGAAATTACATTGGAGGAACTCCTGTGACTCGTAAATGGGACAAATCTAACAAAATGTTTACTTGACCCACTTCCTGGGAAACTTTCAAGGAGCTGCTTGTAATATTAGGACCGTCAGTGTTATATATTATTAACTTATCGCTTTCCTCTGGCACTGTTCCCCTAGCATTCAATACAGCGGTTATTCATCCTCTGCTCAAAATACCTAAACTCGATTCTGACCTCCTGGTAAACTACCACCTTCCCCTTATCTCTAAAAATCCTCAAAAAAATTTGCAATTAGCATCTAACAATCTCTGTGAACCCTCTAAGTCCGGTTTCAGGGCAAATCACTTTACTGAGACAGCCCTCGCCACAGTGACTAATGATCTATTGCTAACGATAGATGCTGATGCGTCATCTGTGTTGCTGCTTCTTGATCTTACCGCTGCTTTCGATACCGTCGATCATAACATTTTATTAGAATGTATGAAAACATGTCAGACTTAGCCTTTTCTTGGTTTAACTCCTATCTTACTGACAGGATGCATGCGTCTCTCATAACAATGTGACCTCGGAGTAGGCTAAGGTAACGTGCAGAGTTCCACATGGTCCGGTTCTTGGCCCTGCACTCTTTAGCATCTACATTCTGACGCTAGGTGACATCATACGCAAATATAGTGTTAGCTTTCACTGTTATGCTGATGACACCCAACTCTACATGCCCCTAAAAATGACCAACATGCCAGATTGTAGTCACTTGGAGGTGTGTCTTAATGAAATTAAACAATGGACGTCCAGCAACTTTTGCATCTTAACGCTAAGAAAACAGAAATGTTGATTATTGGTCCTGCTTGACACCGGCACTTATTTGATAATACCATCTATTGTTTGTCAAAAAAAACAATCATACAAAGCGACTCGATAAAGAATCTTTGTATTATTTTCGACCCAACTCTGTCATTTGAGTCACACATTAGGAGTGTTACTAAATCACCCATCATTCGTCTCGGTAATATTGCTAAATTGTGTCCCATTTTGTCCACCACTGACACTGAGATCATTATTCATACGTTTGTTACGTCTCAGTTACTTGAACTTATTATATTTTATTATGTCTAGCATTAAAAGATTAAAGTTGGTACAAAATGCAGCTGTTAGACTTTTGACAAAAACAAGAACGTTTGATCATATTACGCCTATACTGGCTTACCTGCACTGGCTTCCTGTGCACTTAAGATGCGACTTCAAGGTTCTCTAACGTATAAAATATTAAACGGTCTGGCTCCATCTTATCTTGCCGATTGTATTGTGTTCCGGACAGAAATCTACCTTCTAAGAACTTAGGCTTATTAGTGATTCCCAGAAACCCAAAACAAGTCAGTAGGTTTTGGAACGTTTTCTATTCGGGCTCCACAAAATGGGGAAGTTCCTGAAAAAGTTGATCTCTGGTAAAAAATGGTCTAAAGTCTTGGGGAATCTCCATGAGATTGATACCATTTTGATCATATCTATTTATTTGTAAACTTTGGAGGTCTTTTGGTGTCATAAATCAGATGGCAACTTGTTTTTCCATCCAACTGGTACTTTAAAATCAATGTTATTTTAAATCAATGTACTCAATGGTATTGTACATTATACTTAATGCTACTTTAAAATCAGTAATTATTGTACTCAATGGTCCCTTAAAATGAATGGACTCAGTACTTCTTTAAATCAATGTACTCAACACTACATTATACTCAATGGTACTTTAAAATAAATGTACTCAATGGTACTTCAAAATCAATGTACTCAATGGTACTTCAAAATCAATGTTATCAATCCTTTTACATCAATATAATCAGTACTTTGCATCAATGCACTAAATCAGGGGCCGGGAACCTTTTTGACTGAGAGAGCCGAAAAGCCAAATATTTTAAAATGTATTTCCGTAAGAGCCATATAATATTTTTTATTAACACTGAACACAACTAAACGCGTGCATTTTTAAGTAAGACCAACATTTCTAGAGTATAATAGGTCTCTTATTCTTTGTAATAACATTGTTATTCTGAAGCTAACTGTGGAGGGGGCGTGGCCTGCAGCGACAGGTGCGTAGATGGCCCACCTGGGCCTTGTTATCTATTCACCTGTCGCTCTGTTATAAACAGCAGCCAGGAGGAGAGATGGGGTTCGGGCTGGAAATACAATTGCTGGAAAACAACTGAGAGACTTATTGAAAAATAGAAGAATATTGCAACCCTGAAACAGGCTCTCATGTCGGTGCTTGGGGGTCTGAAGAACCCCCAGGAGGGCAAGCCCCACACTAACCAATAATACCTAAATAACTTCTTACCATTAACGCAACGTCTTGCACGGATGGATGGATTAAAAATGCATGAGAATGTTTTATATTTTGAACATTATTTTTAACACTGTGATTACAAGTGAAATTATTCATTACTTATCGCTTTAAGCAACATCAGCTCAGATTTATCCGAGAGCCAGATGCAGTCATCAAAAGAGCCACATCTGGCGCCGGAGCCATAGGTTCCCTACCCCTGCACTAAATAGTGCTGTATGTTATACTCAATGATACTTTAACATCAATGTTCTAAATAGCACTTTAAAGGGAAGCTGTACTCTTTTGGAATGTTGCCTATCATTCACAATTATTATATAGGACATGACTACAGCTGTATTTTTTTTATTTGCATTCTAACTTTTAAATAAACATAAATCAAAGTGCACTTACAGCAGAGCCAAAAGGGGTGTGGGGGTGGGTGTGTGTGTGTGTGTGTGGGGGGGGGGGGTCCTCTATTCTGCCCATAAAACCCAATAAAAAACATCCAAAAACCGGCAACAATAATCCATAGTCATCTTGTGACTTGAGTATTAACCAGTAATATTGTTAATATAAGCGCTAAAACAGACACACTATTTATAGTGGCCAATTTAGACTCGAAAATGGCGAGAACGGCATTATAAGAAGGTTGGCTCCACCCCCTTTTTTTCGTGAGGATTATGAATCATTCTTCCTTTTAAATGGAAATATTTATGAACATTTTAGCAGTCAGCATCCTAACGGCATCCTAACATCACAGTATGTGATGTTTGATCATAAAGTCTGCAGTAAGCAAAAATCAGACTATGTTGTTAAAACAGAAAAGTGAACGTCTTGATGTGTTTTTTGAAATAATGCACCGCATGTGCTGATAGGATCAAGATACGTAAATACTAAATCTTATTATAAACATGCCTGTTAAAACATTACATATATACTAACATCATGTATATAAACCCTTAATGGAGGTGTTGGGGAGTTTTTTTTAAGGGCTTTATAGGCAGAATAGAGCGGCTCCCATAGGCTCTATTGTAAGCGGACTTTTGATTGCAATTATTTAATTTTTAGAATGCATTGAAAAAAAAATCCGTATGTTGTCATGTCTTTCATGATTGTGAACAATCAATCAATCAAGGTATTCAATTAGAGATGTCCGATAATATTGGACTGCCGATATTATCGGCAGATAAATGCTTTAAAAATGACCAGACCCACTTTTCCCGTGCTCTGCCTTAAGCACTGTCCCTTACAGTCCCTTTGGCACCACCACCTGCCACTGTTCTTCCCCTGTGTCCACGGCCTTAAATGCCTGCTGCAGCACGCCTTGGTACACTCACATTTAGTCAAACATGGCCCACAGGTCCTTGATAGCCTTGGAGAACCGTGCCATCGCCTCCCAAGGCTGGCGCTTTCCCGAGTCTCTACCCACTGCAAGACAGGCTGAAGGTCTGTGTCCTCCTACTGCGCGTGCCTTCAATCAGCATTCGTCACAGTCTGTAGTTCCTTGCAGACAAGGTTATCAGCCTGACTGATGGACGGCGTGGCGCAGTGGCAGAGTGGCGTGCGCAACACCGAGTGTGCCTGGATCAATCCCCACCTAGTACCAACCCTCGTCACGTCCGTTGTGTCCTGAGCAAGACACTTCACTCTTGCTCCTGATGGGTGCTGGTTAGCCGCCTTTCATGTCAGCTCCCTCCATCAGTGTGTGTGAATGTGTGTGTGAATGGGTAAATGTGGAAGTAGTGTCAAAGCGCTTTGAGTACCTTGAAGGTAGAAAAGCGCTATACAAGTACAACCCATTTATTTATTATCATTACTGATGGCCCACACACTCGGCACCCTTTGCTCGCCGCTCTTGTTCCTGAGCTTCCTGCACTCGCAGTAATGGACATCCGTCTGCGGTGCAAGAGTGCGTTCGTGTTGGAGTGGCGAACACTTGGCCGATGTTCTATTTCAAAGTCGTATCCTTGTAGCTCTCCTAACCACCTAGCAACCTGCCGCTCCGGCTCCCGGAAAGTCATTAGCCACTACAGGGAAGAGTGGTCAGTCCTAATAACAAAGGGGAGGCCGCACAGGTAGTATTTAAACTATCTGATAAAGAGCACCACTGCAAAGAGTGCTTGGCGGGTGACACAGTAATTTCCGTTCTGACTTTGTGAGTTTCTAGCTGAAGCATGTCACCACCCTCTCTCCTTCCTGCCACGGCTGTGCAAATACGGCCCTCGATCCCCACTCCACAGGCATCAGTATCCAGTAAGAAGGGCAGGGCAAGGACCCGAGGCCTTACACAGGGCCCGTTTTCAGCCCCCCAGAATGCCTCCTGGCATCCTTCGGACCACATAAAGTCTTTGCCTTTTTCCAGCAATCGATATAAGATCGGGGCGATTTTGGCAAAACCATGCACGTTCCTCCGATAGTAAGAGACAAGCCCGATGAAGCTCTTCAGCAGTCGTTGGTCCCGAAGGGCGGGCCAGTTTTTCACAGCCCGCACCCTTCTCGCCCATGGCTTCGATGCCATTGGCACCCATCTCATGTCCTAAGAAGGTTACCTCTCGCCGCATGAAACTGCATTTCTTGGGGTGCAGCTTAAGGCCCGCTCTCCTTAAGGTCTTCTCCAGGACTCTCCTCAGGAACCCTGGGCCTGTTTCGAAAGTACGCCCATGTCCCAGGATGTCGTCCAGGTTTACCCAGACAATGTTGTGGGGAATACCAGCCAGCACTTTGTTCATAAGCCGGGCAAAAGTGGCGGGGCATTACAAAGCCCAAAACTAAGGCTTTTGTACAGTACAGAAGGCAGATTTAGGGCGAGATTCAGGAGAAAGGGGTAATTGGTAATAGCTGCTTTGCTGAGATAGGCGCCAGCGCCCCCCCGCGACCCCGAACGGGAATAAGCGGCAGAAAAATGGGTGGGGGGGGGGGGGGGGGGGCGCTTTTTAAAGGTCCAGAGTGTTGTGTACCAGAGAAGGAAAGGAGGCGACAACCAGGGCAGGACTGCGGTTTACAAGGTTTATTAAAAACCTTTGATGAATACGTGGCGTGTGTATGCTACTCAAAGTGAATGAGTGTTGACTATGTGTAGTATTAAATATGTAAATGTTACCAAGGTTGTTGTCTGTAAATGTTGGTTTTATCTTTCGTCGTTATCCAAGAGGGGAAGGCGAAGAGGTAGGTCGTGGACAGGCAAGTGGTCATGGGCAAGAGCAGGGCAGCGTGGTCTGGGTCTGAGCAGGGAGGTCGTGGATCGAGGAGAGCAAACAGGACTCCGGATGGGAGTTGAGTGACAAGGCACAATCACTGAGGACAGGGGAGTCACTGAGGAAATACAACAGGACATGAACCAGGGGAAAACACATAGAGTTAGAGCAAAACAAGGGCGAGGAAATCACTGGGAAAACAGGGAATGCCAGACGCGATGCTTACTGGAAGGTTAGCGACGTTCTGGCAAAGGTTCCTCGTGTCTGCTGGTCCTAATGCTGCTCCCCTTCATCAAGTCCAGGTGTGTTGATTCTTGATTGAGTGTAGGCTCGTTGCTGCGTGGGCGTTCTGCGCTCAGCACGAGCGAGGTCGTGTCTGAGCGCTGTCAGCAGAGACGCCTCTTGGCGCACTGTCAGCAGGGGCCTACACAGCTCCAGCCGCCGAGGAAACGCGGGTTCGACCTCCGCGTCATGACACAGAGTGGTGAACCACGAAAAAGCCCCGAAACTAGGTCCAGGGACTCATCAATACGGGGAGACGGTAAGAGTCCTTTGTGGTCATTTCGTTAAGCCATTTGTAATCCACACAGAATCGCCAATCACCAGCCTTCTTCTTCGCGACCATGATCACAGGTCCAGCCAGGGGCTCTCAGACGGCTCAATAGAGTCGGCCTGCAGCAGGTCATCCACGGCCTTGTAGCATACCTGCTGTTGAGCGAGGTGGATGCGGCGCGTGTGGCACTTGATGGGCCATACTAAGCCAGTGTCTATTACATGCTCTGCCAAGTGGGTTCTTCCCACTTCACTCTCATTCATTGCAAAGCTGCCTGAAATTCCATCTGCAGCTGTTTCAGCTGCTCCTGTTGCTATTTCTCCAGGTCTCTGTACTCCTCTCTCTCCACACTTCTCCCCCCTATGTCCGGGGGTATTGGCTGAGTAATATCGGAAATTATCGGTATCGGTTTTAAATAAGTAAACTTTATGACTTTTTTAAAACGCCGCTATAAAGGTGCACATAGGGAGAAGTACAGAGCACCAATAAACCTTTAAGGCACTTGTTCTGCGCGACAGCCCAATGACACACAAGTAAATGCATGTCATACACATCACACTGAGGGTGGCTGTATAAACAAGTTTAACACTGTTACACTTACAAATATGCGCCACACACTGTGAACCCACACCAAACAGGAATAACAAACACATTGCGGAAGAACATCTCTACCTTAACACAACATAAACACAACAGAACAAATACCCAGAACCCCTTGCTACACTAACTCTTCCGGGATGCTAAAATATACAACCCCCCCCCCCCCCCCCCCCCCCCCCCCCCTCAAATTTATTTTTTTCTTATATGGATATATAATGTTTTATACGTGGCCATTTTATTGTTTAGCAGTTTTATTGTTTATTTGTTTATATACTATTATATAAATATATATATATATATATATATATACATACATATACATAAACATATTGTTGTAAGTTCGTTGGTGCCAACCACTGTAAGTGTTGATGAGCTGATAGCTGAATGTGGCAGCCATCGATTCTTTTGACCAATAAAAAATATAAATTGACAAACATTATCCGTGGTTACTGTTGCTAGGCGACAACACTTGTTTAAGAAATCCTCAGAGAGGAATGAGGGTGACGAAGGTTTAATGAAGGTGACGCAGCAATAGCCACAAAGTATTACCAGGGAAAAGTCACGTCGGCTCTCTGTGAGAATACATGTGCTGGCATATAGTTGACAATTTAATTCAGATGACACATTTTTTACAGCAGGGGAAATGTATTTATGCCAAAGGTGGTATCAATATGGGATCAATACTGGTGTGATGAGATGGATATTTGTCAGTTTATTTTCACAAACACGTGAGCAAACACATTCCTGCTCGGGGCTAAGGATGAGCGATATAGTCTAGAATCTATATTGTGATATATATTGCAGCCTCCTCGGATAACTATATAAATATCATAACATATTATTTGGCATATAAATGATAATAGGAACATTACAAAATGGGTTACAAAGGCTCCTAATTTGGCTGCTGACGACTGCAGTAACGTGCTGCGTAATTTCCGTTTGTATTATTTTCTAAAATTATCATTATTTTACTTGCTAATGTACTGTTAAAAATCGAGCTATAACATGGCTCTGTCTACACTTCTGTTAAAATATAATAATCATAAATTATTCTGTGTTTGGACACTTTACATTAGTTCTGGGCGTTATTACAAATGGGAGTATCGATTCAAAACCAAGTAAACACCGGGCCAGTATTGGACACACCACTGCTGATACTTCAATATGACAATCCATCCATCCATTTTCTACCGCTTGTCCCTCTCGGGGTTGCAGGGGTATGCTGGAGCCTATTCCAGCGGCAACACAGATAGACAGACAACATTCACACACTAGGGCCAATTTACTGTTGCCAATCAACCTATCCCCAGGTGAGTGTCTTCGAGGGTACTCAGAGGGAACCCACACCATAATTAATCCTATTTTTTTAACACAATTACAATCAGACCAAAACAGAATGTAACAATATACATTAAATATTCAAATGATTTCCTTATTCCCTCTTATTACATCATACGCTATTTTGAGCACAATCAAATCAATTGTGCAAAATAACTAAATGTGAACAACAACTACTACTGGCTCTGATTTAAATCCTTTAGTTTTTGCCTTTAAAGTCCTCCTGTGTTCTGTGACTTACTTTCTGAGTTTGAAAACAATAACTAAAACGCCCCCCAAACAAACATTTTGTGATAATAAA